>NW_028301536.1:31130000-31302500 GCF_042242905.1 Orbicella faveolata | reverse complement strand
GGTCGATTGTAGTGATGTAAACTGTACAGACCACGAAAATGACGTGGCAGGCAGAGTTTTTCCCTTTGAGATCGGAAAAAGCCCTGGGAACGAGGTTGGTTTAAATCTTCAAGTCATGGGCCTGGCTCCTCCCCCCAAAAAGGAAAATTCTAAAATTAACCTAACTGTAAAGCAATGAATTAATTGCTGATGTACATTTAAAAGTTCCACCCTGACAGCAGCAATTCTTGTCTATTGTTGAGTTCCTTGTGTCTCATAGTCTATGACTTCTTTTACACCACCGTCAAATCAATAGGTTTATTGATCTCTTTGACTGCAAACCTGACCAATCTTAAGTTAAACTAATGGCTGGGACAGTGAACAAGAAACACATTAAAATGGGGTGAAAAATGGCGACTCATTATTAAAGCTTTTTACTTGGTAGTTGTAAGTCTGCAGTGGTAGGAGATCTCGCTGTAAGACGTAGCGCGATGGACAACGAAAGGATAACAGGGGAAGCTTGTTTTCTGGTTGGGTGAAGTCTAACCTTTCCCCTTCTCTTAGTGTGATGTGGACGCGCGCGCTAGGAATTAAATTGCTCGTTCCATTGACGACTCAACACGCCGAAAATGAATTTTAATGAACACAAGTCCAGGAACGCTGGAAAATTTCAAATTAACGCTGTAAAGACCAGGTATAATCTAAGCTAATCTACACATCTCCACCGCTCGTTCAGCCCGCTTCAGATCCCAGCTTTATTCAATGTACTGTCTCGTACTTTGGGGTATCCGCTGACAAGAAGGTTCGATCATCGAAATGGCGCTGCACACGTTGCGTCGAACCAACTTCCATGCAAGTAAACTTCTTCTAACGGCGGCTGCAGCTCTAAGTGTCGCCCCAAAGGTGCTAATAGCTGAGTTTTGCTCCAATGGGCAATGTAACGATGAAGTTGAGAAAGCTAAACTTGCTGCAGAAGCGGCGGAGAAATATCAGTTTCAGCCACAAGACACCATATTTGGCAAAATCCTACGAAAGGAAATTCCCGCTGACATAATATACGAAGACGAAAAGGTCAGTGCGCGTCAACTTTAAGGCATTGTTTTTATTTCATGGTAAACTTTTGCCAGCTGATCTCACAGCGTCTGGACGTCATTTAGTTAGGGGGACTTTGTCTCGGGACGAATCAGGCGTTGGGTGGGGCCCTACGTTTTTGTACGCTTGACGTCTCTGCCCTGTGGTAGGCAGGACCTTGTCCCTTGGTCATTACACATCTAGGGAATTTAGAATTTGAGGAGACAAGTTCCTTTTTGACTTAGCCATTGGCCTTGGGAGAAGACCACCTGTATGTTTTTTGGACATGCACCTTTTAAAAGGGTTTACCCTGTTGATGTGGGGGAGAGGGAGGGGAAGCGAGGAGTTTACTGAAGAAGATTAAGGTGGTAAATGGTCAATGTGTTCACCTGCATATTTTTGTTTCAAATACAGTTGGTGTATTGAAAATGAAAACATGTAGAGAAATCAAGAAATAAATTTTCCCCAAGTTTTGTATTAAATGAATTAAGTGTGAAATTTCTAGCTGCGAAGCACAGAAGAGGAAAACTGTTATATGCTAATTCTGAAACTGGCATTATGTGAATGTAGAATGATAGTGAAAACCTACAAAATAGCAACAGTTTTTTTCAAAAATGCCCAGATCAGATATGTATTTTTCTTGTACATAATTTAGATTTCAATATTCATGTGCTCTGTAACATCTTGCCTTATAGGCCATTGCTTTTCGGGATGTCAATCCTGTAGCTCCCAAACACATTTTGGTGATTCCTCGAAAACCCATAACGCAGCTGGCGGCAAGCACGGAGGAAGATATACCTGTAAGTATATCATTTGTGGGATGGCATGTTTGGCTATGAATTGATATGTGAAGGGTTTATTTCTGGCTACTTCTTCGAAAACCAGACATTCATTCAAGCATGTTGGTTAATAGTTGTTGGTGAATCATCGAGGTTTGGTGCAGTATGGAACTTTCATGTCCCTTGGTTCTATTAATATTCCGTAGAGCTACAACAAGTAACCACCTTGGTGTAGGCAGATTCCTCTTGTTAGCTGATATTCTGCCATGGTACTAACCATTTACAAGTACTACTTGACTTACCCTAAGTGGACACCTGATCAATTTTTTTAATAATTTGAGTGAAAATACAGACAAAGTAGGCAGTGGTAAGAGGTAAATTCTGGCAAAGTAGGCGGATATTTGTGCCGGTTGTGGGCTTCTAATGAAACCCCTGTAAATGGAAAGCAATTAATGCTGAGTGCTGTGTGTAGTGTTACTGTCCATAGCAGAAGCTCTTTGCTGCATAGCATGTAGCTTACAAATCTGGTTCATATATTATGTAACACTGTGCAGTTATTTTATATAGGGCTAGTTAAACACAGTTATTTGTTGGCTTTAATTTAAATTAGAAAAAAGAAAATGACATCTCCCTGTTTACGTAGCCGAAAGCAGACAAAAAAGAAAATCTGGGACAATGCAAAGAACTTAAGGCAACTGAAATCCTGTTGCATGCATGAACTTTTAAATTATTTCTACCAAGGTTTCTCTTATGTTTGTATCCAGCCATCTTAACAATTAGTTGAGTGATCGATTAATTTATCAAGTTTTAATTAAGTGTTGAATCAGGTTGTAACTTTTGTTAGTAATTAGCTTTGTTATCTTAAAGTTATAAATTTGTAAACTAAGAAATAAATTAGTTTTTTTTTTTCTAAAAATCAAGAGTTAATTTTAGTTCCAATTTTTAGAGCATTAATTTTGAATATTTTTATAGAAAATGCACCACACATTGTTATGCACCACAATTTCTAACATAATTACTTTTTGATTTCCATGAAGCTTCTTGGTCATTTGTTGTGGGTGGCAAAGAATGTTGCAGAGAAGGAAAACCTCAATGACAGTGGATATAGGCTTGGTAAGTATATCCTTTTAGGATAGATTAATTTTTCACTCGTTTGTCTCATGATGGAGTCACTTTGAGATGTAGATTGCTACGTTTCGACTACTATACTGCTAGTCTTCATCAGGTAATGAGGTCAATTGTTGCCTTACAAATAGTGACATGCAACAATTGACCTCATCGCCTGATGAAGACTAGCAGTATAGCAGTCGAAACGTCATGATCTGCATCTCTCAAAGTGACTCCATTGTGAGACAAACAAGTGAAAAATTCATCTATCGTATCTTACACCGTGATGAATAATGTTCAAATCATTAATGACATTATATCCTTTTATTTAGTACATTCAGTCAAGCATTGAATCATCTTAAATTTATTTCTCAAAGTCATTAATAATTCATCAAGTTAAACAAAGGAAATAGCATGGATTTTATGATTGTATTTTCCCGTTTTCTCTTTAGTTTTATTTCGACCAAGAAGATACATGTATGTCAAACACTCAACACTGCATATTTGGCCACAGTTCTAAACACTTCAAAGTTCATCAAAAAGACTCTGCTGCACGTAGTATTTTCAACTCTCTTCTCAGTGTTTGGAAAAGTGGTCAAACACAGTTTTTTTGTGTTTGATATATTATGTCTGAAAACACATGTATGCATATGATCTCTGTGTTATTAATTAATTAATCGTGGCTGTATTCAATTCAGTATAACTATAAAGTAAATATGCATGAATTAAATATGCATGAAAGTTGCCCTGCAACAATCTTGAGGGTTGCACAAGCGTATAAAGTGTACTGTACCTAATAATTTAAGGCTTCTTTACACTCACTGTTTAGCCATAAATGATAAAGTCGTCTGACTTCTTTTATAAACTCCAGAAATGCTATAGGACACTGCCATCTGAAAAAAAATGATTTTGATTTTAGTTATCAACAACGGACGTGATGCTGCTCAGTCAGTGTATCATCTTCATATTCATGTTCTTGGTGGACGGCAAATGTCTTGGCCACCTGGATGAGTCACAATATATCGTGTAACAGCAAGCTAACCTCAGCTACACTAAATGCAGTGAAGGGATGATTAAAAAATCTACATTTTCTGTTGTAGTTAGACTACCTTTCTAATGAACATGAACTTGATCTGGGTAACAGAAAGGGTATTAGCTACAATTGTAGGGATCAGAACCACTGTCTGTAATGAGGTGTCCTTTGGTGTCCTTATTAAGTAGGTGTCCATAAGAAAAGGGTCTGATTACTGTACACATGACACTGTCACTATGGTAACTGACCTTAGCAAGCAGCCGAGTTGATTATTGTTAGAAGTGCTAAAGATTGGCTGTTAAGTATTGTATTTGTCAATAAAGAACTTTGCTTGGAGACCACCATGTTTTGATTCCTACATCAGTGAAGCGTAAATTATGAAGGTTTTCATTTATGAGATGCTTATGTTATACGAACAAGGCGCAATTTTGGTTAAGGTCCTTGCATACACTTGCAGCTGAAGGATATAGATATGCACAATATTTTATGGTAATTATTGAGATGAATAATCGCACAAACCCGAAGATTTGGCCACAAGACAACCAAACCTCTTTTCAGGGGGTTGGATTTGATAGCGAAGGTAAGGAGAGGGGGAGGAGCTAAATGGTCAGCCTCTTGTTCTAGTTGCGACTCGTCGTCATGTCATCACCATGGCTCTTACCTCATTTTTAACTTATGACCTGTAATTTGGCACAACAGCATACCATTCTTGACTCAATCACTGCAGTCATTTTTAAATCTTGAAGTCTGGCCAACTAGGAGAGTCTGTTTTGAATGTGTTCCAATTAGGCTCCGGGACCTACGGACCTACAATGGTCTGAGCTATGCGAGATGGCGCATTCAAAGAAGTCAGACACAAGGCGTCACTTGGATGATAGCAAAGCGTCTTAAACTCAACTGGTACACAGCTCTCCCTTCTTAACTCCAGTTTCTGTAGCAGGAAGAATTAGGGGTATTGCTCCTCCCCCCTGGATGGGATGTAAATCCATCGCAGGGTACTCCCAGCGTTCTGTCAAGTTGCCCCAACAATTCGCTGGAACCCATTTATACTCCTGGGTGGAGAGAGGCACTGTAAGAATAAAAAAATCTTAACCAAGAACACTGCAAATGACCCAGGTGAGGGCTCGAACCCTGAATTCTCGATCCGGATTCCAGCGCACGAATCATTAAGCCACTAACGGTTACCGCTTAAACGATACGCCTTGTATTCGAGTTTGTTGAAATTGAAAATGATATTTGAAAACTTATAAATTAAGATACACCCTACCATGTACTGTTAAAAAAGTCCACTTTAAACCCCAAAGTTATGATTGTAAACATTTCTTACAACATGACTGGCAGCAGATACTTTTCAGTGAAGGAATTATCGCACATAGCCCTTGCTTGGCCAACGCGGGGCAAGACGAAACGGCGTCATGGCAACCTGTAGGAAAAGCAAGCAAAGAATGCGTGGACTGTTTGAATTATTGTTCCTGGAGTCTCCAAGAAAGTTAAAAAGCAAAGTAACAGAAATGGACGAATCAAGTATGATAATTCGTCTCGTTCGGACCCCACAACCAAACATCACGCTTTTAGGCTACTATGAAGTTCTGTTATTGAATGTAAGCATGTTTTATGCCGGCCATATAGATTTATATTCTCCTCTCAATCTGACACAAAAGATAACCAATAGAAGTGACGGTATGATAGCCGAGACATGCATTACAAATGACGATTGAAAAAAGATTGAACAAGATTGTCCCCTGGTTTTAATCGGAACCCAGATGGTATTGGATGACGTTTTTCATAGCAGTTACGGCGACATTCGTATATATTATAAGAAAACGTAGGGTCTACATATGAACCACGGGGGCGGGGTGGGGGGCGGGGTGGGGGGCGGGATGGTACTCCCAGAAAAATCAGGTGGGGTTGTGCGGCCAGCTTCTCAAAACCCTCACCCACACCCTATTCATGACCAAAATCTGCGATTTTCCGTACCCTATTTATGACCTGACCAAAAATTTGATACCCTATTTATGGCCATTGCGGCTGGTACAGTTGCTCTAAACATAATTTACAAAGGGCTTTTGTTGATAGTCTTATCGATAATGGTGAAAAAGTAGCTTCTTCTAAAAAAAATACTTAATTCAAGACCAGAGTGCAAAAACCATACCCTATTTCTGACCAAAACGGCCAAAATCGATACCCTATTTATGACCCAAACGGCTGAAAAACCACACCCTTTGGGACATAAACCGGGACATAAACCCTGTTCCTAAGTAGCGTTGCATCGCCAAATGTCGTCAAATATGCAAATAAACTGGATAAAGAAAATCTATGGAGCAAAATAAGACAAGTATTTTTGGGAAGAAGCTCAGGATTACACGGATGGAAGTAGATTACAATTCATTAAATTTGATTCACTGATAGGATGTCAAGAAATCAAAACTGCTACTCTGGTGAGATTTGAATCTTTTTGATTTGAATCTTTTAGTCATGTTTTCTTTTTAGTTGAAATTTCTTTGCTTTCACAACTTTTGGCACGTCCATGGCAAGTTCTTCGCAGTACTTAGTAAAACACGATATATCAACTGGGACACCGTCTATTTATGTCCTCTACCTCCACCTTGATTGCCGCTCTGTCCACCTTGATTGCCACCCTGGTCGTGGTTTCCTTGTTGACCAACGCTGTTATGACCACCAATTATCTGACTGCCTTTAATGTTGAAATTGCCCCCGTTGCCGCCCTGGTTACCACCGGAACCGAAGTTTCCTGTTGACCGACATTGTGGTGGCCCTTAATTTTCTGATTTTTCCAAATGTTGAAGTCATTCGCCAATAAACCGTCTCCTGCAAAATGACCGTATCAAAATCAAGTTAGCTTAAAGGCTTTCTTTGAACATCAAAAGCCATTTAAGCTCGTAGTACGCAGGCCGACTGAATTGTCGTGGGGTAAAGGTAAAGTCTGCATCTGGCCGGCCAAGCAGCCCATGCATACAGCCGGAGCTTGTCCCGGTTTCTATGGTATTAAGCAACTAGGAGGATTTTTACTCCCCCCTGGATGGGATGCTAGCCCATTGTAAGGTTACCCCCTCCCCCCAGCGTTAATTTCACCGGTGCTCATTTATAACCTGGGCGGAGAGAGTAACTTTGAGAGTAAAGTGTCTTGTACCATGAACACGGCACAGTGTCCCCGGCCACGGGGCTCTAACCCGGACCGCTCCATCCAGAGTCCAGTGCACTAACCATTAGGCTGCCGCCTACACGACTGAATCGTCGTGGAAGCTGATTTCTCAAGAACGAGAAGGTTAGTCGAGGAACATCAAAATGTTGCTCAAATGTCCTACATTTAAATTATGCAAGCAACTTAAAGTCGTGGAAATTGCTTGGAAAAATGTTTAACATTTATGCAGAAGATGTCCAAGTTGAATAAGCCGTTGCAGAAGATAGTGCCGACAAGATAAATACATTTATATCTGTTTCATAAAAAAGCATTCTCACCAATTGCAGCCATCTCAGTTGGAGCATCAGAAGAACCCTGCTGAAATGAAAAAAAAAAAAGAAAAACAAAAAAACGATTTCAAGGATACAATCTTTCATTCTGTTTTGAAGTACAAGATATAGACAGACTTCACTGCAAAGAAGTACTCAGTTTACCTCGTCTGGACTTTTTGTTCCAATCTCGAAAGGTGATGGCATCGCCAGGCCCCAAGTTATTACAAAGACCACAAGGCACTTCATATTCCTTTAAAATACATCAAAGAAATTAGAACAGTCTGTTAGTGTACCTAGTAGACGGTGTCCAATAAATATCTGCAAATCTGCAGTTTCATTCTTAGCATGATATATGTTACTTGTCTGGCGAGAAATATATAACGGGCTTGGTATGGAATAAAATACTATTTCAACAATCTAAACTAGTACTAGAAAATCCTACGTCTTTCCTAGCGCAAACTTGTGTACGTTTAACGTTAAAGGACCATGCATATGTACATGTAGAGGGAACTGTACTTTTTTAACACAGAATAAACAATCACTTAGACTGAAAGTTTTCGGGCACTCTAAAATCTTTCTTGTAACCAGTATCAGTGCCACGAAAACACTGCTACTATAGATACCATTCAACAAAATATATAAAAGTAATTTATTCGTGGCATGGTTCAGTTAATAGATTTCACTCGGACCCAAAAGGAAACGGATGTGCGTATTAAACATCCGAAACGGATTCCATGAGGGGTGAACCCGGCATTTCCGGTTGAATGGGTCTTTTGTTTTCTGTAAGAAAAAATGTTTGGTTGATTCAGTTGATCATGTCCTTTAACCGACATTAAACTCGTTTGAAAAAGGTAGATTTGATTGAATTTTTTACCTGGCAGACAAACACTGACTTGTATATAAAACATTTTTTTTTCTTTCCTTCCTGTATGAGATCGCCATTCAGTCTTCCCTTTTTTAAGCTTGTTTCGTCCAACTGAAATCTTTTGCCACATCTGTACATCTCTATCGGCATATACTCGTTAAGATAGACAAACACCTTAACATTGAAACATTCCTTTACAGCAATAAAAGATGAGCTTAATTCTCACTAGCAAAAAGAAGATAGTAAACCTCAGCATTTAGGAACTGGAAAATTGTGTTCCTAAGTCAACAAGTTATTATGTTATATGAACTTAACTGCACTAAGAATGAAAGCAGATAATCACTAGCAGCTTCCTCGAAAATGCTATATTTGTGACTATTATTTCTGTCTTTCCTTTCTGTGTGATTTTTCAGTTTCCTGAAGTTGTTTTGTTCACATGAACACAACCTCCTGAGACAGCTGCATATCTTAACAGTCACTCGGTTAACATCGAAAAGCCATGTAAGATCGAAACATTTTAATTCTTTGCAGCAATAGAGGATGTGCATAATTTCCTCAAGAAAAAAAGTTGCAAGGAACACTGTGTTACCAAGTAGTATGCAAGTTTTTCCGCTATACGAACATAACCGCACCAACAATGAAAGCTTCATGTAACCACTTGTAGCTCTTCAAAATTAATGCTACATTTGTGACCATTATTTCTTCCCTTCCTTCCTGTGTTAGTTCTCGATCAGTTTTCCCCTTCCTGAAGTTGTTTTGTGCAATTGCAACACAACCCTCTTGAAAACATCTGTAAACGCGGTCACTCGTTAAGACTCTTTAGAAAATGCAAATCTTTAGGGTTTTCTTTCTGCTTTTGGGAAATTTTTAGTTGCGCTAGGTCGTGTTTCTGGGATCAAGCAGCTCATTTCATTACCGCAACTGCGTTTGGGTTATTTGTTTGAAAAGTCGCAAATGAAAATTAACACCTTTCAAGGGCATTTGGTTAAAAGAAAAAATCATAATATAATTAAACAATTAAACTTGAGGTTTCCCTTAGACATCAAAGGCTTTCAACCTTACGGTCTCGAAGGAGTGAAGGGTTATCAGTGTACCACTCATATTTTATGTTCGACGGCTTTGATCAATGACAATTTTCTCCTACACATATTTACTTCTCTAAAACTCGTGTGTAGTGCTTGGCAAAGAAAGCCTGACAGAGAATTTAAAAATTTGCGACGTTTTATTGGGATATTTTGCTGCACAATGAGTCTGCTGCGGTATCGAAGAAAAACTGTCAACGAATTTACATCAGTTCAAACGGGGAAATAAAATTTACGAAAGAAACTTGGTAGAGTAAACTTGCTGTTCGTTTTCACAATCAAATTGTCAAGGGTCTCTTGTGAAGGAAAACTTGCGCCTATGTATTTAGCTTCAAGGAAGTTTGTCATCGCCTTATTCTGAATCGCTTCGTGCGACGTTAAATATATTCTTTCAACTAAAAGAAATCTAACAAGAGAAAAAAAGTGTGCTCGGTAGAAAAACACCCAAATGTTGGACTGGGAGCTCTAAACACAAGAAATAGAAGCAAGAAGTGAATTCTGGTAAAATTCAGTACACGGATTACCAATTCATCTCAGTTCTTTATTTACACAATGTAGGGCATTTAGATGCATTTTATAGGTAAAGCAATGAAGATAGGAAACTGTAAGAACTGTTCGCGTATCGGACGTGAAGCACCTTGTTTAACGACATGAAAGCTAGCGCATTGGAGAGGTGAGCCAATACGTGTGAGCGTGGGCGTGCTGAGCGCTGAGTGTAAAGAGGGTGCCTTGACCCCATTAACAGATCGGCTTTGCACCAGCTGTTATAAGAGCTTAACTGACAGACAGTTCTCACGAAGAATCACGCCATTTGCTAAACGTATTAGCTCAGATAACTACCTAAACTAACACGAGCTAAAAATCGCAAAATTATTGTAAACATGCTGTTAATGTGTCTGACGCGAGTGACAGTGAATCAGTTTCCGTTGAGTGCATTTCAAAGTAAACCATCAATCTAAACCCAAGTTGCATAAATATAAGATACACCCTGCATCGTCCTCTAAATTTATTTAATTTCAACGCGACGTCGAAACTGCTCAGAATGGCGGGCGGGATTTTAAAGGGAGTTTTATGTCTTTTGTTATTTCCCTCCTGTTTTGAAGTGCTCGTTTGCTGAGCTTTACCGACCACACCTAACTGTCCCATTTATAAACTTCTGAAAACACTGATCAATAAACAGGACGAAATTTCACAGCAGAACAAAAATCTGGAAAGGAAGATCGATTTGCTTCTTGAAGCGAAAGGAAACTGCTCAGAAGGTAAGACGTTCATCTTAAGTATTATCCAAACTTAGGTAACAGAATAAGCCGGAAATCCCTATTTCTTTGAATCAAAGTCGAATGATTAAGGAGCAGGACGATGATTTTACTATCCGGGAAAAACACTCCGTTCTGAGTGGAACTCAAGACCAATTTTCGCGAAGTTTTAATTCGGCAGGTACGTATTTTATCGCAGAAAGAACAACCTTCCAGTTTTTGTCGGGATTCTGTTTGACAGAGCCTGGTCTGAAAAATTTTGAAAAATGTTTTTTGCTGTTTTCTTTTGTATTGCATGCATGGCGCGACACTAACCAATTTTCAATTGTCCTGACTGATTATAAGCGTTTTGTTGGAGGAACAAAGCAGAGTCTTGATGTTCTGTCAATATTATCCTAGATTAGGCTAGTGTTTTTCTGTTTGCATATGATCGGATGTATATTAAAATATCGTATTCAAAACGAATCAGTCTCAGCGTATCTGGTCGATCACTCTACATATTGGATTTTAACAGACGCGGAATAACAAAAAACATTTCAGTAAATACTAAAAACTTCTGCAAAGTGACGAGAAAGGTCCATCTGAGGGAAAAATTACAAAATACAGTGGAATCCCGATTTCTTGAACTTTCATGTTTTCGAACCTCCGGATATCTCGAACCAAAAGTCCGATTCCCTCTCCTCAGTCGAACACTGTAATTTTACCCCCGATTTCTCGAACTCTCCGATTTTTCGAACCAACTCTCGTTTCTCTTGGAGGTTCGAAAAATCGGGATTCCACTGAACAGCCAAAAGAAACCTCAAAAAGCAAAAACAAAAGATTCAACTCCCCATCCTGCATTCACCTCCCACACCCCGCCGAAAAAAAAAAAGCGGCCTCAGGTTTTCTTTCCAGTACAATTTCTTTCGGTCCATTATGCTCCTATGCACTCAAACGTTTCGGCACAAACACCATCTTGAAAGACTTTGTCAGCACGTCCTGTTATAGGGAAATCTTTGCTGACGTATTTTCGTATTTGTTTGTTTCTCACTTAGTTAATCAAAAAGACTGCGCCGACATTTACAGCTGCGGTCAAACTGTCAGCGGTGTGTACACAATCCACCCTGACGGCCAACAGCCCTTGGATGTCTATTGTGACCAGACCACTGCCGGTGGAGGCTGGACGGTATTTCAAAAGAGACTGGACGGCTCTGTTGATTTCTACCGTGGCTGGAATGACTACAAAGCGGGGTTTGGGCACTTGAATGGCGAGTATTGGCTGGGACTTGATAAGCTGAACAAGCTAACCACGAACAACCACAAGAGATACAAACTGCGCGTGGATTTGGAGGATACTGCGGGAAACACGGCGTTTGCCGAGTACGGTTATTTTGCTGTGTCCAGTGAACAATCTAAGTACCAGTTAAGTCTTGGGACGTACTACGGTAAGCCTGCAGTATTTACAGTATGCATTCCTTCTTTCCTTCCTCCCTTCTTTCCTTCCTTCCTTCCTTCCTTCCTTCCTTCCTTCCTTCCTTCCTTCCTTCCTTCCTTCCTTCCTTCAAAGTAGCTTCTGCTTAGCGGGAGAGCGGACGATGCTAAATGGTCAAGCATCTGCCGGAGGAGATTAAGATTTAGCCATTGCCGTGACCGTAAATCAGCCAATAAGGGCGTGCGTTAGATCCAGCTAAACTACAGCTACATCACAATCCCAGTTATGGCCTCTGATGTATTTACCCAGAAAAGTAGTCGAGTAACACATGCCTTGTTCTGATTTATAGGAACAGCAGGTGATTCCTTATCTCCACAAAAAAGTTTTCCGTTCTCGACAAAAGACCGCGACAATGACTCAGATGGAGGTCACTGCGCTGTCAGTTATCATGGTGCGTGGTGGTACGGCGCATGTCACAGCTCCAACCTGAATGGTGCTTATCATCATGGTGCTCATGACTCCTACGCTGACGGAGTAAACTGGGTGACCTAGAAAGGATACCACTACTCTGCTAAACGGGCGGAGATGAAAATCCGACCCGCTGATTGGATTCCATTGTAAACATTGGGTATCGGTAGTTTAGTTGCCGCGAGCTGTCAGCTGAAACTAAATTGTTCAAGAGGGTTTGTCACTAGAGTATAAATGTTGCAATGCTATTTTAACCAACAATGTAAGGTTCCAAAGTGTAATCTTTGAAAGATTTAGCGAGGGACTTGAATTCTAGCGTTTCCCTGAAATAGTAAATAAATTTAAGCGTGTTAAGGTAAATTGTAGCATCGCGAATTAAAATTAAAATTAAGTAAATTAAAAGCAGTATTTGGCCAATAGTTGTTTTGTTTTGTTTTGTTTTGTTTTTTTTTTCATGTTCAGTCCTTTTTTGATGACCAGGAAAATCATTTATAACCAAGATCAAGAAGAGTGGGGCCTGAAACAAGTTCCCTTTAAGTAACCATTCTGGAATTTTCGGCACGGAGCCGAATCGGATCGGAGGCAAATGACAAACACTTTTTCGGTTTGCCATACTGGAAAAAATGGAACTTCTGAAAGGGTGATTGATAGATGTACTTTTATTATCCGGGTATTTGCCGGTAAGACGTATGCAGAGGATGGACAAGCGGAAAGAGCGTTTGTCATTTACCTTGGAACCGAAATTTCGGTAGTTTAATTTTAACGCAGTGCAGCGTCGGCAGGCAAGCTATCCATCCATTTGAAGTACTAGGGGTAAATTAACCACAGTAGCGTGTTAGTGAAGCTGACGTCAATTTCAGTATTGGCCTTTCGGATGAGAATTTTTTGCTCAGTTTAGTTTACGTAGATTACCCCGCAGCCTTATGTGGAGACAGGCACAATGAGGATTGATGATAAAACAAACTAGGCCGTGATTCTGACGCAAGTTTGGTACCTCAAATCTATGCAAATGTCTAGTTGAAGAACTTATTCCCGTCAGTGTAGGCCGAGCTATTTCATTTTTGGAGACCACGATCCTTCTGTTTAGCAGTCTGAATCGGGAACCTTGGCCGGTTCCCATTCTCGTCCCCAGAACTACTCGTTTCACCAACGACGTGACTGAAAGGATGTAAGGCTCTGGGGATGAGAACGTCACTTCCCTAGTTAAATTTGAGAAGGAAAAACCCTGTGCCTGCGTGGAAGGAAAGGAATTCCTGAATCGCAGACTCTTTGTGCTGCGAGATCCGCGCTGGTGAGTGGGGGGGGGGGGGGAGGAGGTGGGTGGGGAGGGGTCGTCGGAGTGAAGATTACTCCTGATGTTACACGGAATAGGATGTGTGCTTTTGATGTTTTCAGACCGTAAATGAGGTATCATTGTCGCCTCTGCCTGGTACTCTGATCCTGGAGATATCCTAAGATAAGGGTGAACTGTTAACTGTACAGCTAACAGATTGGACTACTACAATTAAATTGTCCAGTTTACATCGCCTTAGTTTCTGTGAAGTGAGAAGTCGACTAGATAAGCTAACAAACGCGAAATAGGTCGTGGGAATGAACGATGTTCCACGAGATAAAATCTTTCTCCAGTTTTGTTATTTATATTAATGGTGACCATTTGCTAAAAGTATCAACTCAGGCTCCTGACCTGAACTAATACTAGCTAGAAAAGGAAACCTTAAAGGACAAACATGGTGCTGAATTGTTTGACAATAGTGATCTTTTTGAACCAGAAACTATCAGTTATGAACTGTAAGCTGTACAAATATATCCTGAATTACATTCAGAATTCATTTCAGGGAGTAACTCGTAACCCTCAGAATGGCGAGCCAGATTTTGAAGGGAATTTTACAACTCTTGTTTTTTCTGGCTCTATGCGAAAGACCCGTTTGTGGAACTGCCTTATTACAGAAGACAACCGTGAAAGAATGTGACTGCTGTAAACTTCTGAAAACAGCTATTAACAAACAGACAGATATGGACAGGAAAATCAGCGAGATATCGCAGCAGAATAGAAATCTCGAAAAAAAAATCGATTTGCTTGTTGGATCAAGCGACAAATGTTCAGAAGGTAGGAAGTTTCTCGAGTATAATTAAACAGAAATAAGTATTCTTTGAATCAATCGGAGTACAGTAACTACTGCCACGTAAATTTAGCCTAATTGTCTTTGATATCTTTCCATCAACAAACGATAAAAACATAATTTCCAGTCTTGATGTGAGCTACTTATTAGTTCAAGATGTAAAGCTTTCAAGCCACAGTATCAAGGTTACTTTAAAGGAGTACAGCTTATTACACTTAATATTTCGTTGTCGCAATCTGATCCATATAAGGCATGCAGCTAACGTCCTATTTTTCAATGTCTAAGCTATTTAAAAATTAAAGAGTGGCAAAAGCGAGTCTCATCAAAGACAGTTTGTTTAGGTCACGCCCCTTCCACATTGAAAATATTTAACAGCGAGAAAACTACTATAAATGATAATAATTCTTCAGGCAAACGAATTCAAAACTAAATAGAAACACAAACTAAAACAAGATGAAAAACTGTGATTAGGCAGCAAACAAGCTTTCATTGCGAAATGTCGCAAAAAGAGTGCTTGAGAAGAAAAAAAAGTTGGGTAACCTGTGCCACGCTCCGTTCGTGAACATGCCAGGCTTGTGAGCATGAAAACATTTCACATAGCTCTTAAAAAATACTTAAACTATAAACAACGCATTTTTTTTGCTTCTCACTCAGTGAATAAAAAAGACTGCGCCGACATTTACAGCTGCGGTCAAACCGTCAGCGGTGTGTACACAATCCATCCTGACGGCCAACAGCCCTTGGATGTCTATTGTGACCAGACCACTGCCGGTGGAGGCTGGACGGTATTTCAAAAGAGACTGGACGGCTCTGTTGATTTCTACCGTGGCTGGAATGACTACAAAGCGGGGTTTGGGCACTTGAATGGCGAGTATTGGCTGGGACTTGATAAGCTGAACAAGCTAACCACGAACAACCACAAGAGATACAAACTGCGCGTGGATTTGGAGGATACTGCGGGAAACACGGCGTTTGCCGAGTACGGTTATTTTGCTGTGTCCAGTGAACAATCCAAGTACCAGTTAAGTCTTGGGACGTACTACGGTAAGCCTGCAGTACCTCTGGTATGCAGAACTCTATCCTCCTCCCTTCCTCCCCTCTTTCTTTCCTTCGGGACGTGAATTACCATTAGGTCCACGCCACAAACCCTTGTACTCAAACTTTCAGGGCTTTCTTTCATAGTTTTCAGTGACATTTCACTTTCGTATCACCACAGTCTCGCTCGTCTAACTGCTTAATTACTAAAGTTTAAGACGCCATTCCCAGTTACGGTCCTTGATGTAATTACTTCGAAGAGTGTTCATGTAACACAGGCGTTTTTCTAATAAATATGTTGTAGGAACTGCAGGTGATTCCTTATCTCCACACAAAAGTTTCCCGTTCACAACTAAAGACTGTGACAATGACTCAGATGGAGGTCACTGCGCTGTCAGTTATCATGGCGCATGGTGGTACAACAGCTGTCACGGCTCCAACTTGAATGGTGCTTATCATCATGGCGCCCACGATTCCTTCGCTGACGGTGTAAACTGGGTGACCTGGAAAGGATACCACTACTCTGCTAAACGCGCGGAGATGAAAATTCGACCCGCTGATTGGATTCCACTGTAAACATTGGGTATCGGTAGTTTAGCTTCCATGGGCTGTTTTTGAAAGTAATCTGGTTAAGAGTAATGAGAAAGTTTATCACTAGCGTAAAAATGTTGCAGAACAAGGTTTTAAACTGGATAACCTTTAAAAACTTCGGTAAATTAATTAAAGGCAGTTGTTGACTTGCGTATTTCTAAGCTGTAGCATCGTGACCGAATACAATGAAATAAATATATAAATAAATCAAACAACTTTCTGCCATTTTTATGTTTAGTTGTAATTTTTTGATGATCATGGAAAAAAAAGACTTTTGGTTGGCACCTACCCAGATAAACCAAATTAAAGTTCTGAAATGGTGCTTTCGAGAAATACAATACCGTTTTTTTATCGTGAATTTTTCAGTGGGGCGACGAGAAAAGCATTTATTACACAGCAGAATTCTACAAGAACACTAATGCAATCTGATTGGCTGAGCTATCGTAACTAACTATAATTTACCATTTGAAACTTGGTAAAATGTCTCGATAATTGTCAATGTTCTGGTCAAAAAGGGTTTGTTTCTATGACTGTGTAGTGCGGTTTGGAATAGGCGATTTGCATGATGGCGTCATCTCGCTACAACTACCAGAATCCTTCACTTTTTCTGTTTCTTATGCTAATGAAGGCAATTGTTATTTAAACCCCACTGGGAATTCAAAATTTAAATCATAAATACAAAGAAAAAACGAAAGGAATTCTGGTAGTTGTGGTCAAATGACGACAACGTGCAAAAATTTCTTCAGCATGTTTCTTGTACATGATTTTGGCATGCACCCATTTCACGTAGTATCAGCAAAAGCAGTCAATTGCTTGTCTTCATACATTTTTTTGGCTGATCAGATCTCTTGTAGATCCTACGTTGGCAGCGTTTATCGTATGCGGTCCCTTGCAGTTTCTGGTTACCTACTGACAACTGTTAATAGAGGCAACGCTGACAGACAATTCTCATAAATATTTGCTAACCGTGTTAGCTCAGGTTATCCCCCAAACTAATACGTGTTAAAGATAGTGAAATTGTCATGAGCATTCTACCACCTGTTACCCAAGCTGTATAAATAAAAGGTCACATTCTGCATCCGCAGTTACGTTCAAAATTAAATTATAGGAGAAGACACAACTAGCTACCTCTCAGAATGGCGGGCCAGATTCTTAAGAGAATTTTATTTCTTTTGTTATTTCCCTGTTTTTGTGAAATGCTGGTTTGTGGGACCGACAATGAGTGTGCCTTTTGTCAACTTCTGAAAACACTGGTCAACAAACAGAAAGACCTCGAGAAAAAGATCGACTTGCTGCTGGGAGCCAAACGCAACTGTTCGGAAGGTAGGAAGGTTTCGTGCCGCGGGCATTTAAAGATTGAAAATTATTCAGAAACTATTTTTCTTTGAATTAATCGGAGCAAAATGACTATAGGCATGATTGTGTAACATCGGCACAAAAAGAGAAACTCTACCCGGCCCATCATTTCCCTATCCGTGCGTGTACGCGCACGCGACTTGCGGGGGTCAAGGTTATTCAGATTCTAAAATCTGTCTTAAAAGTAAGCCTGATGTAAAAAGAGGAGAAAACAACGCTTCCCGGTAAACTGACTACGCTAAGTCATGAAACTTTATTAGCTTGTCTGTATGTCTTAAAGCGAGTGCTAATTTATATTCCACGAAAAAACCGTGCGAAACAGCCATACTGAGGCGACTGTTAAGGTAACCCGTATCATACCATATTAGATTTCGACAAGCACGAACTAAACAATTTTGAGTGATCGAACGATTTTTCCAGTGAAGAAACAAGGTAATTAGAAAAAGAGCGAAAAGCAGGTGGTCAAGGTATACTATATTTCTTATTGTTATTATTTGGGTAACCTGCAAAATCTGCGTCACATCGCTCCTGAACTATAACTAGGAAAGTAAGGAAGCGCGGCGCAAGACTATCATACAACTGAATAAAACTGATTTGGAAATTTTTTAATCCTTCAGAATGTGTTAATATCTTTTTTTTTTTTTTTTTTTTGACAATATCCTTATGCCAAATGTTTGTCTTCAAAGCCAATTACCTCTGTTTTTTGGTGCTCATCTAGTAAATAGAAAAGACTGTGCCGACATCTACAGCTGCGGTCAAACTGTCAGCGGTGTGTATACAATCCACCCTGACGGCCAACAGCCCTTTGATGTATTTTGTGACCAGACCACTGCCGGTGGAGGCTGGACGGTATTTCAAAAGAGACTGGACGGCTCTGTTGATTTCTACCGCGGCTGGAATGACTACAAAGCGGGGTTTGGGCACTTGAATGGCGAGTATTGGCTGGGACTTGATAAGCTGAACAAGCTAACCTCGAACAACCACAAGAGATACAAACTGCGCGTGGATTTGGAGGATACTGCAGGAAACACGGCGTTTGCCGAGTACGGTTATTTTGCTGTGTCCAGTGAACAATCCAAGTATCAGATGAGTCTTGGGACTTACCACGGTAAGCCTTACATATTTCAGTACAGCTTATTAATGAGACGAGACCGATACCCCCCCCCCCGCCCCCCAACGGGGGACTTCCATATAAAGATGTCGGGGGTGCTTTTTGTACCTTTTAGGGACTAAAATCTTGTTGTGGTACCTGTTAAGGTGTTTAAATCAAAAATTGAGCAGCGCTAGAGTTATCGTGGTACCTTTTAGGGTATTGAATCGGAAAATGAAACAGGAACTATTTGTCTGTCACTTAGTTTTATTCGTCTCCTTTATAAAATCATATTCCTAAACTCTGAATTGATGGCAATTTTGAAAATAAAATGAAAACGAAAAATGAATTTGGTCCATTCCCACAAAACTAGATTTTTGTACCAGTTTTATGGGTTGATTGGAATATGTCCGGGCTGACAGGTCTTATCATTTTCTTGGTTAATAGACTGTTTTCGATCGATATATTAAAATTCAGCTTGGCAGTGAGGCTTATATTAGAAGACATAAACAAAGGGAATTGAATGACCATGTTTATTCATTTCTTTTGTTTGTGTCCTCTAAGCCTCACTGTCAAGCTGCCATGATTTTAATATATCGAAAGTGGCCTATTGCGCGCAGCGTTTGTAGAGGCGCCTGAGTAAGGCGCGCTTTCAAAACCAGCGCAAGTGAAGGGCTCGCCTTTTCCTTTAGAAAAACGACGAATTAGATTTTTTTTCAAGAAAAAGAAGTTGGAAATGAAGAATGGACTCCCTATGCACTGTACCATGTACCTTTTTAGTGAAAAATGTGCTTGTTTCGATACAGGTTAGGGCTTTCAGTTTCATTGTTTCTTCTCACCATTTAATTATTGCGTAAGTAGTTTAGGATATTTCTTGCAAAATCTGCATTAAATTTTAGTAAGTTTCGGGTATTTGTTTTAGTGGAATTTTGCGACGGATTCCCTGGACGTATGGTATATTTAACCCTCGGACCTACCAGGGAGTTAGAGAGGGGTAAAACCAACCCTCGTGACGTTTCTTCATAATTTTGAAAGGGGATCTACCCTTTGATAACTGAGGCTTTTGTAGCAGTTTATTCATTCCTCGCAGAATTTTTTTTGTTTGAATAGTTTGTCCACACCATTTGACATTGACATGATCACCTTAAATGCCATGCTAGTCAAGCTAAACTACGTCTTTTTGAAATAATCTTTCCATTTTGTCCTTGTGCATCATTGCATAATTTGTACTGTTCTCATTTCATAATCATTTTGGATCAAATTCTCAAAAATTTATTGTATTTCTGACTCAGCTGGAGGAAATCGTAAAACCCAAGATGGCGGATCTCAGATAGCGGAAGTGATAACGTTATGTAACTTCCGTGTGATGTCATAATCAACAAAAAACATCTCGTCTTGAAGGGCAATGTACTGAGTCAAAATAGTGTTTATACGTCCTATTGCAATGAAAACCCGGGGGGAGTTCCATCCTTAGTTTCCCCCCTACACCACGCTGAGGCCTTGAATTTGCTTTTACCTCCGATGAAACAGTCTTAGTTGAGTATTCAGGTAATCCAGGTGATCATATCTAATCCACTCTTTGTTTTGATTATAGGTACTGCTGGTGATTCCTTATCTTATCACAAACGTTTTCCATTCTCAACAAAAGACCGTGACAATGACTCGTATGGAGGTAACTGCGCTGTTAGCTTTCATGGTGCATGGTGGTATGGTGCATGTCACAACTCCAATTTGAATGGTCGCTACCTTCATGGCGCCCATGCCTCTCACGCCAATGGAGTAAATTGGGAGACCTGGAAAGGAGACAACTACTCTGCTAAACGCGCAGAGATGAAAATTCGACCCGATGATTGGATTTCCTCGTAAACATCACAGAAGCGGTTTATACCCGTTGCCCTGTGGTTTGAACTAAACTGGTCCATAGAGGTCGTCAGAATTAGAGTATAGCTGTTAATGTTACAGTTGATTTTACTGTAATGGAACATTAACCTTCTGCCAATAAAGCTGTTGGTTTAATTATCATCACGAAATAAAATCCCTGAGGTCTCTCTGGTCTCTCTGCTATTGTGAATGTCTGCTGGAAATTGTTATTAAGTTTGAAATAATAGACCTTCTCGGGGTTTTGGAAGCCATCTTGACGGTAGGCAACAGCGTCAGAAATTACAGTGTTAGTATGGAAGATTTGTCAAACGAGTAGCACTGGGCACGACAATGCTCCCGCCTGGGTTCAACCCCCATAGCGAGTTCAGGGACTGGACTAACTAGAAAAAGGATTGTATCGACCAAACTTGAGGGATGTAGCTGTACCAAAAAGCACCAGTTGTGTATTGAATTTACCATAAATTTGTCTGATTTTCCTTTTGTGAACTTGTACCTGGTTTACAAGTTCTGTGGTGGATCCAGACCTTGAGCTAAGGGGGGCGGTTTTGTTTTGCTTGCCCTGCCGACTTTTCTTCTGTCTTTTTCTACCCAAGATAAGGGAGGGGGGACCTCCAGGCCCCTCCCCTCGATCCACCACTGAAGTTTGTGCCACTTTGCTGTAAATTCAGCTCTAAATGTTTTGTAATTGCTGGTTCTGAGCATCTGGTTGCAGATGACAGTAAATTCCTCCATCTGATAATTTTTTATTCCATGCACCCACTTGTCTGACGAGATAGCATTGTTGTAAAAAGAAACTGCATGTTGAGGTTGGAACCATCAGGGAGTGAAATCAGGGTGGTGAAAACTGGGTAAAAGGTGTAAAAAGTGGGCATCTCCCTGTTAAAACACTGTGTTCCTGACTTAACATTGAAGTCTCAAAATTAAGGGATTTCAACATACCATTCAGCCAACAACTTGATAGTTAAGTGAGAAAAAGCACCGCCCATAACATTCACAATTGCATTTATAGTCTGTCAACAAATAGTTGGAGATTAGCCACCCTGTATTTTAGGGCCACTAATCAGAACACCCCGGCGAACATACATGTGATTGGAGGACTACTATACTATGATATTAAACTATAGTCACTTGTTTGTCCTTAGGGAACATCAGTCTATAATGATTCTTGCAGCTCTCATCACTGGTCTGCCACTTTTACATCACTCAAACAATAATCCAGCTCTCAGAAAACTATGCCACTTATGAGCAAGAAAACACCTATTAAAATATGAGTAAAGTAAAACAAAATGTTCAGATACTGCAAGGGAGCAGCAGGCTAAGTCCTTGACACATGCACCAGAGAGAGAATACAATCAAACTCTCGGCTCTCAAACCCTTTGTTTGAAACATTTTTGGCCAATTCAAGACCAAATGTCTGAAAAAATAGCTTGGCTGGTAAATTAATATATGGTATTGATGGAAGCAGCTGTACAGCTGAACCTCTATTAAAAGCAGCCATCCTCTAGGAAATGGGAGGAGGCTGCTGAGTAGAGGTTTATCAGGAACTAGCAAGAGGCTTAGTAAAAACCTCAATTCATTCAAATACAAATTAACGAGCGATAAGGCAACATGGAATCACGCAATGACAATAGTAAATGTGTGTTCAAATAATTTTATCAGTGATCTTTTTCTATTTCGGATTCTTATCTGTCATCATGTTTTCCAAAACAGCCAAACTATTTTGGGTCAGGCTGCTTAATAGGGATAAGGAAAATAGAAAACCCCCATCCACTAGTTTATAGGGGTTTTGCTTACAGTATTTCATAGACAATAATTTCAGGGCTGTGATGACTTCCCACTTAACAGGGGATGGCCACATAATGACCACTGGATACTGAAGTTACACTTAGCGACTGTAGTAGACATCATTATACCCAGGCTGAGTGCAATTTAGGAGTTTACTGCACAAAAACTACTTGGTTATATGTCAAGTTCATTGAGTCACCCTAAAAAATTTGAAAATTCTACGGTGGCTCTGAGACTTCCTCTAACAACATTTTGGGAAAATTGGCCAAAATTTGATTTATCTACTTCCAATATAAAAATAATAAATTAAACATAAAAAGAATCCTAACTGGTCTGGATAGTAGCAGACATGTTGAAATTTTAAGAAACAACACATTTTTTTAAATACATGTTTCCACAGGATCTTCTGTCATCTTCAGTTTAAATTACAAAGTACAGAGTTGAATATATAAGTGTAAGCAAAATGGTAATTGAATATAAGAACAAAAGGAAACAAGACAATGCAAAATATTACAGAGAAAGTTTAAAATTAACATGATAAAGTTGATGATTTAGTGTAGGCTTTTCCCACTGAAGATGACAGAAGATTCTGTTGAAACATGTATTTAAAAAACGTTGTGTTGTTTCTTAAAATCGCTTAAATATATGTTTAGACAACAATTAGTAGTATGATAGTAAATGGTTTGAACCCAGGAGTATCAGCAGTTCATCTTATGTGATCATCTGGGTGAGGGTAGTTCTGAAAAGAACTTGTGTTGGTGACTGACACTGCCACAATCCGAGCGGAAGTCATCTTCAGAGTCAAGTGAATAGTGTTTGTTAGTTGATGATGTTATAAGTCTGGTCTGTGAAAATGATTGTTCAGTTTAGCCATGACGGAATTGGCTGGAAGACTTGTGTAAAGTTTGTCAGGAGTCATTGGTCGGTTCAAATAAGTTTTGATCCGTCAATTATTGTTAGTCAAATTAAGTTGGTCTGTTTGGGTCTTGCTTGCCAGTTTTGTTTGCGTCCTGAATAAGTCGTTGGTAAGGTGCCGGTAGTTTTTGACATCTGTTACTTGTTCTATGTTTGTTCGTCTGTTCGTTTGTACTAAAAAGTAGAATATTTAAATGATTTTAGGGTTCCCATGGCAACGTATTTTACCATCAAAAAAATCATCAGTATCACTACACAAGATGAGGGCTGGTCTATTAAAAACAAAAGCTACAAGGTTATACAATTGTTTACAATTTCGCGCCAGGAGTCTCAAGCCCTCACCAGAACTTCTTGTGACCGCTGGCCAAGTACATGACGTAACCAGCAAAGACCGGCAAAGTGATCAAGCTCCTGACCATGTGATAACTATTCCACTTGTCTATGGTCTCCCTCACGACACTTTCGCTCTTCTTGCTTGTTATCTCTTCATCGTAGATAGGGTCAATCGAGTTGGGCTTCAGCACTAACAGCGTGTACGGAAAAATCGTTGCAATTAGGCCCCCGCCGACAAGGAACGGCAGACCTTTCTTTGGGTTGCAATAGTACGCTCCAGCTCCAGACACTATGGAGACCAGCGCCAAGCGACTTTGAAGGACCTTTGCTCGATCAAAACTCTCCATCCATTCCTTGTGGCAAGACTTGGTATCGGCAATCGTCATTCTCGCCGGGTGCTCCACGAGGTTGATGTACAGCGCGCCGCCGACAAACATGCCGGCCGCTACAGTGGAAACAACTTCGAGACAAGGAAATAAGTCATCCAAGTCGAATCCCATAATGAAAGCAATGCGTGTTTGAAGAAATTAGGGTATAGTTCGAGGATACACCGGCGCTACGGCAGACCTGATGAACGAGGGAACACCCAGCTGAAGACTACTGCGCAACTAATTATTGCGCATTCATTCCTGTGGTTGCTGCTTTAAATGTAAAGTTGGTGCGATTGCGCTAAGCCACGAAACGATAAATTACAGATGCAGATCTCTTTATTTTCAAGAGACTTATGTACCGAGCTAAAGATTTTAATTGACTTCAATAAAATAGAATAAAACAGGTTTCATGTCTAAATTTTGTGTGCGTAGTCTAGATTTTTGGTGGGCCAAGATTTAATATTGTGAGAAATATCGTATTCAAATAGATAGGAATGGTGATCAGTGCATGAGTCAACGAATAAAAACAGGTAACGCAGTAAAATAATCACGTCACGCTCTTGTGTGCCTTCTGAACAGCTGTCGGCAGGCAAGCTAAACTCCAAGATCACACCCAATCTAAAATCAGTCTTAGATGAAAATCTACTCTGCTTGTGTGTCTGAAACTTTTATTATTGTACAATACAGTTTTGTACAAGCCCCCAAGCAAATATGATGTACAATTTATAGATCCCAAATATTACCAAATCACCATTAACAACTTCAAGTTTACACAGCTCAGATCTAGGTTATAAAAAAAAAAACGAATGAAAAAAATTCTTCCCCATGAAAATAAGCCGGTATGTCCAGTGCTAGAATCAAACCATAAACAAAGTCCCAAATACAGTCAGTGACGGCCGGCAACAAGCGCAATAAACATTTTAATAAACCTTTCAGTTGTAGATGAGGTTGTACACACACCAGGCAAACGCACTCAGATCTATCACCGTACGGACCTTGTGAAAAGTGTTCCAGTTATCCACCGTGTCTCTAACTACGCCTGGATCCATCTTGCCAGCCACTTCGTAATCATAGATTGGATCAATAACACGAGGCTTCATAGCAATGGCCGTGTAGGGTGCATTGAACGCCATAAGCCCAGCTGTAAGCAGCCAAGGTTTTCCTTTACTCTGATTGATAGCAAACGCCGCTATTCCGCCAACCAGTGGCAACAGGGATGTCCCAGCCATCAAGTACTTGGCACGATCGAAGCTTTCCCTCCATTGTCGATGGAGAGATTGAACATCGTCGAGTTCCATTCTTGCGGGGTGTTCAGCAAGGTTGATGTAAATTGCTCCGCCTGCTATAACACCAGTGGCCACTGTCGAACCGAATTTGATGAGTTTCAGAGCATCTTCAGCGTTCATGGTTCGAGAAATAACGGGAATCACACGACTTCACTGGCTCTAAAGAAATCCTGACCTTCGACCGAACTTGTGTTAATATTAAACACGGGTGGATTGATTTACATATTCAGGCGCGTTGTTTTGGTTCTTTAATTTATGAAAACATTAAACTCAACACCTACACATAAATTATACTGACAGATCAGGGAAAAAAATCCCAAAATGACGAGAACTTTTCTAAAAAACGGCTAAAGCACGTTGCGAGGTTAAAAAAATATATAGATAGGAGTATTTATCCACAATGTGCAATACGTTGGTCGATTCATGTCGCTGAACACTAGGTTGTACCACCTCATTCCCAGGATCTCTCCACCGCTCTTGGGGCGGGAAGAGGAGAGACCCTGGGAACGAGGTTGGTGGCAATCCATTTATCCACTATATCTTTGACTACATGCTGGGTCTCTTCTGGGGACTACATAATAGCCTCTGATCAGTTAAACAGACCCAGGCATAATAACCACTGCTTTTTTGTTTTTGTTTTTTGTTTTATATGGCACATGAAAGGCCAACATTCCCACTGCAATATGACGAGGTAGGTCAGCCAGGCTTCCCCTTGTTGTAGTTTATAGTCTTTATAGCAATGGCTGCTAGTCTTCCACAGATGAGAATTATAACGACAAACCGATCGTGAGTCTTTTGGTGATAACGAAGTCTATTCTCAAATGCCTGTGCAATGACTTTACATCTTCACTTTTCATTTACGCTGCATGGATCAGTTACCCCAGGAGGGGTGTGAGTACTCAACAAAGCTTTATACGGGAAGCCTCCGCCCTGAGGTCCAAACCCTTATCTTTTTATGCTCCAATTTTTCTCACATGTATTTCTTCCGTAGATAATGGTACTCCTTTCACATAGCTACAGGACACTTTGGTGATCCTAAGTCTTTCTACCCTAAAAAACTTGTACGAGATATTTCAGTATGAAAAGGCCCCTTTACTGAACAGTTCCTAAATGACAATTTCTCCCCTAGCCTTTATCCTCTCATGACAACCCTACTCTTCCCATCCAGCCTGAAAAAGGACCCCTTTTGGCTTAGTCGGAGCCTCCCTGCATAGGGAGTACCCAACCGGGGGAATGCCAACCATAAGGAACCTATGTCCAAAGTTGTGTCAACTTTGTTGAACTTAACTTCAAGGCTTCTTCTGATCTCAGTTTGGAGGTGTGCTGAATGAAATATCATCTATACACTGGTGCTACGTACAACCGGGTTCCTAGTAACAAATTTGCATACCGCATGGTCCACATACAATTCATGTTTTCTTTAGGCACGCCTTGTCAGCTATTCTCTAATCCTTTGTTGAGCACACCCGACCGTAACAATTCATACTGAATTGTTAATTTGGTTTTACACCTCCAGATTATATATATTCTGCATCTGGATATCCATTTATATCATCATCTGAACTCAAAATAAACTTCCTCTTGGACCATAGATTAATTCGAATGATTGCCAGACTTTCACTAGACTACGAGTAGTCCCTCTTTCGCTTAGTCCGTCGTGCGTGACGCAAAAGAAATTCGCGAGGAAAAAATGGCCGCGCAAAATCCTGGGGGCTAGGAGCGCGCGAAAGGAGGGACTACCGCCTAAGCCCAAGAGTTTGCCCTTTCACGGCCGAGTGATTTTTCGGTGTAGGATTTCTCATCTTGACGTCCTCTTATTATCGCCTGTTATCAATAGCCCCGGGAGATCTGAATAAAATTGCTCTACTCTACTCTTCAAGTAGCCAGGCAAAAACATATGCCGTGAGAAGTATATCTTCGTTCAGTGTTCGTTCAGCGAAACTGTCGAAGAAGTTTTAAAAAGAAGACGGCGAATGAGGCCTCTTGTAACGATTTTCGCTGCGTCTAAAAGTTATTGCGAAAATTTCAATAGACTTTCAACCGAGAATTTACATTATACATTATACATTATACATAGGAGATCATCCAACTGCGATGAAATGTTTGCCGATAGCAGCGGAAAATTTCAGGAGAATATCCGGTGTCAAGTGAGAGTCCGGTTCAATCTTTCAAATGGACGGCAGAAAGGCCAAGCTCAGTGAATTTATATTCGCTGACTTAGACGATGCTGTTGAGCGGCGAAATCACTAACACGCTCGCAGTCGGGGTTGAGGCAGAAAGTTTTGCCAAACAAAACACTGGATAAATTTAAATCTTTCCAAAGCGCCTGTTGGCAGATTCGCAAGAACATCACGGCTTGTGAAGCGCGATTCCAACGCTTCGATTTGCTTCGGTTCCAAAACATTCCTGCAAGACGTCACAGGTATCTCGAATGTTGACAACACGTTGTCAACGCTCCTAACATAAGCCAATCATATTTTTGCGTTGTGAGAGCAACGCGTAATTCAAACTCGTGGGCTTAGGCGGTAGTCCCTCCTTTCGCGTGCTCCTCGCCTCCAGGATTTCGCGCGGCCATTTATTTTCTCGCGGTTTTCTTTCGCGTCACGCACGACGGACTAAGCGAAAGAGGGACTACTCGTAGTCTAGACTTTCACTTTCTCCACACGAGTCTTCGCGGCCGTGTTTTCACGACAACCGTTGTCGCGGCTTCCTCGACAACAGATGTGATTTACATACGTTTTGTTGTGGTAAAACTCAATCACTTAATATTGTTGACAGCTGTCACTTTATTTGCTCCCTCCAGTTGGTCGTGTCACGCTATGACGTCATGGGTGGTGGGTGTGATATATTTGTTTTACAGAAAAGGTTCGCGTCTCTTGCTAAGTGCAAAGCAGCCTCGAAGTTACTTCTTGCACAGTTGGTACTTCTGATAAAAATTACGGACAGTGTCCTTTAAATTGAAGAGATCCAAAATGGCAAGCGTTAATATGAACCCAGAGAAAATCTTTCCCCTAATCGAGTGCATCAACACATTTCTTTGCGGCCTGATGACAGGGATAGCAGTGTATGTTGTTGCCGTGGAGCAGCCGTCACGAATGAGCATGAAGGACCCTGTTGCCATCCACCGGCAGTGGCTGACAAGTTTCCACCGATGTGCGCGCCTGATGATGGGTCTATCCGTGTTCCCCCAGGTCTCAGGCGTTGTGGCTTATTATATGGACCGTACCCGAGGCCTTCCGTGGCTTATTGTTGCTGGCTTGCTTCTGTTTAACATGCCGTACACCTTGCTGGTTCTGAAGCCATACTTCATTGATCCCATACTAGATGAGAACACATGTTCCAAGAAGGATCACGAGTACGTAGTGGATAAGGTGGTGAAGTGGAGCAGAGCTCACTTAGTTCGCGTTTTGATCAACGTTATCGCCTTCGATGTGTGCATTTATACTATTGTTTACTAACTTCACGCGATCGACTTTTGATCTCACGGCAGACGGTCATCTCTCATATAGCAAGTTTCACGCTTTCTGGCAGCATCGCATTTTCGGTCGGTATTTCGGTTAATTCAGCTCTCAACAGGCGCGCATGTATACAACACTGTACAATGCTCGCAAGCTAAGCGTAGCGAAATAATTTGGACTCAGTTAAAGTCAAGTGTCATAGAACTTGAAGTGTTTATTGTCCATTTGGACAGACATCATGTATTTGTGTACTGAAGCAAGTAGAAGCAGCGAAATGAAGTGAAGTGCCTGTTTTGTTACTACGCAGGTGCATGTATTAGTTTATTGTGATTATGTAACATTTAAGAAATAAAACGGTTATTTTATGTTCAGTTATGCCTGGTTGTTTAGTTTCAGTTTCTGTTTTTTATTATGTTGCCGCATATGGTCAACATTCTCTGCGCTACCTTGGACCAAAATTATGGACAAAACTGCCTAAAAATATTAGATCTGCAAAAATCTGAACAACTTTAAAAGCACTATTAGAAAATTTGACGTTAGCTCTCTGCTGGACGATGGATGTATACGTTGTTCTTGCTGTTCATCTATGTAGTTAGTTGTTAAATAACTATTAGGTGATAATATTATGATAGTATTTATCAACAAATTAGTGTTTTTTTATTCAATTTTAATAGTTTAATATTCTCTTAATTTTACTAAATCTTGGGTGAATACATTTTACTTTATATTTTAGTCTCCCCAATTAGTAGAGCACTTGTGCTCAGCTATTAAGACTGAGACTTAAATAAAGTTGTCATTCATTCATTCATTCATTCATTCATTCATTCATTCATTCATTCATTCATTCATTCACAATAAATTAAAATAAATTTACAAACATCAAATCTATATGAGGCATAAAAGACCAGGGAAGCCAAAAACGCTTATCAGTTATGTAGGGGACTTTAGAACACGATCTAAGACTAAAGATATCAAATTAAATAAAGTCATTAGCAGGACAATTTATTTAAATATAAAAGATACATTTGGTTTTTTAACACACAAAAGTGATCATTATTTAGAATAAAAATGCACATGTGAAGCTAAACGTCCAAATGCACAGAAGCGAAGGGAAAAATAACAAAAAAAAAACAAAGCGGAAGAAAAAACAAAAACAAACAAAAAACAAACAAACAACAACAAAAAAGCAAAACAAAACAACAACAACAACAAAAAAAACAAAGCAAAACAAGAGAAAACAAATAAAGAGCGAAAATAGCCCACACAAACACATTTATAGGGAATAAATGGTGGACACAACAATACCGGAAGCATTTTGAATTTCAGGACTGAGGGAATTAAGGCTGGAGTCTACCCGAATTTAAGTGAAGATTTAGGAAGTTTAAGGAGGGATTAAAAGGAAACAAAATAGTTTTGGAACACCACCAGACAGTTGAACGCCCCCCGAAAGGGCAACCCAGGTTGGACAACTGCCCGTCTACCAATTTTTAACTTCAATTTTAATTTTAAAACAATATCAAATCTTCAAAATTTCATATTTCCATAAATTTTACTAATCCTTTGAGAAAAGCTATTTATCCTCAAACATACCCAAATATCACCAAAAAATTTACAAAACAGCCCAAAACGTAGATACGTGGGATGAGCAGAGAGATTTTTGACTGCTTGAAACGTGAACGAGATATTTGCGTTAAAACCATAATACCCAGCCAAAATACGGCCTTCATGTTAAGGTGGTATGGTACCCTAAAATATGGCGATGTTCATGAAAAATTCAATTTCTTGAAAATACAAGACTTAAGACCCTTGAGGACTTGTCAAAAACATTTTGAAACGATCTTGCCGAATTTCCTTCCAGATGAGTGTGAAATTTAAGGAAAGTACACAGTGGTATAAGTTTTTTCACGTGGCAACGGCCATAGCAACGACTGTTTACTATAAGAACGTGACCAAAAATATAGATTATTTTTAACTTATATGAACGAAACTATTTAGAAAAAACTTTTAAGACATGCACAACTCGATTGGTATAATTATTTGTGAAAAGCTTTGCCTCAAATTGCCATCACAGGCTCATTCATTTCCCTTATGACAAGGAATATTTCCCACAACTGCGGTAACTTTTTACAAAATAGAACAACCATTGCACCCCCTCCCCCGAGATCCAATCTGCACCCCTCCCCCCACTATTTGTGGCTCGTTAAATGCTTAATACTTCGTGTAAGAAACTTAAAGTGCATTTTTCTCAAAAGTTTACTTTTGTACCGACTGACTTCGCGCCAACATTTCTACTTTGCAAGGTTTTTAAGTAGAATTTCTGAAACTTGGGCTCATCAAAGACCAATGGTGTCGTGATGATATAAACCAAAAAAATCGTAACATTTTAAGGTCTGTCACGTGACTTGAGATGATTTGTCCACTGGGTGTGGTAAAAAATAAGGTTATTCCAAATAAAGCTGTAAAAAGCGCTGAAAATAAGAGTTAACTGTCAAAACTTAGGTTCATATCACAGAACAAAATAGAAACTTACATGATATGTTTATTTGACAGTCAATTCTTGTTTTGTAAAAGAGCAGGAAGCGTTGGCGTCAATACTATAAAATACTACTTCAAAAGGCTGTGGCTGGTTTCCATAGCAACCATTTTGAGTAAAACTCTAGAAATTTAATTTCCCTTCTTGAGTGCAATAGCACACAATTGATCTTTCTTTACCATATTTAAACAAACTTTTTGGTCCATATTGAGGGTACCATACCACCTTAAAATGTTTAAGCAAGCAACCGGAACGATGATCCTGCTGGTATACGTTGGATCAATAGTGATCTAATCGGCCTCACATATAAAATGAAGAATACGAAAGCAAAAACCGACACAACTATATTTCGGCTGGCCAAACCAGCCTTCTTCAGGTTAACCCCCACCTTAAATAATTTAGGGCCATGAAAACGGAGTGAAAATTTCCGCAGCAGTATAAATAGCCCAATTTCGATATATTAAAATTCAGCCAAAAACAATAGACCTCAGTACGAGACTCTGGGGAATAACTACAGAGTTTGTGAGGTTTATTCCTCAGAGCCTCGTGCTGAGGTCTATTGTGTTAGACTGAATTTTAATATATCGAAATTGGTCTATTGGCATGAACTAACCAAAGAAATCGAAAGAACGAAAGCTAACGAAAGAACGAAAGAACCAAAAATAAAGACGCGGAATCTGGGCACTACTCGGCCACTCGCCCCTTCAGACTCACAGGGCAACCCCTTTTATCTGTACACACGTGGTACAATTCTCTCTCTTTCGCCGGCCATCTTGAATACGATAAAATGGTACGTGAGGAGGGATAAATGTCTAATTTTTTTTACCTTTCTCTTTTATGTTACACGTTGAAGGGAGTCAATATGAGCTCAAGAAATACTAAGCTGTATACTGGCGAAATTTGAAGATAAAATAGCAAAGCTTTCTCCTTAAATTTTGCTTGTAGTTTCGTTAAGAGGTTGGAATATTTCACAACGTGGATTTGTGTCGACAGTCGTTCTAAAATATCTGCTTTTTGTAAACTTCCTTGTTAGACGTTATTAAAAATTTGATTTCAACGCTTTCATCTTTTAGTAAAATAAGAAAGCAAAACGGAATTCATGGCCTGCCTTCCACAAACTTTAAGCTAAAGCTGAATTCGAACTCTTAAACCACACTTACTATCAAGGAGGTCGTTTGGGAACATTTCGAGGGATTTGCTTGTACTTTCTTTTGAAAAATCTCCTTCAACGCTTAAGGTGCATAATATCTATGGTCTTGAACTCTTTCTGCTGTTTTAGTCATTTCGGTGGAAAGAGAAAACAGTCAATTGATTTGAAATCCGTGGAACTGGTAAAATAAAACTTAGGCAATGGCTCAGAGTTGGCCTGTTCATCACTAGAAAGAAGAGATGCATTAGGACATGCAACCCTTTGTAATGTTTTGTGGGAAGTAGTATATTTAAATGTATGCCTGAATACACTCTGTTGTTTAGTTAAAAGTTTGTGTTTAAAACAAAATGCAACAATTACATGTACATGTATGTTACCATCATAGTTGTTTCACGGGTGAACTTATATCACTCCAACTCTGATGTCATTTTGTGAATGTCCAGTAATACTGTCTTTTTCTGTTTCTGATTTAAGGCGGCTAGACCTTTAATAACAGTGTATGATGAGGCAGGAGAAAATGTAGGGCAGACCACTCTGCCTGCTGTGTTTAAAGCTCCCATTCGTCCTGATGTAGTTGGTTTTGTCCACACCAACATGGCCAAAAACAAGCGGCAAGCTTATGCTGTCAACAAACTTGCTGGGCATCAGACCTCTGCTGAGTCGTGGGGTACTGGCCGTGCCGTTGCCAGGATTCCACGTGTGCGGGGTGGTGGTACTCATCGCTCAGGTCAAGGTGCTTTTGGCAATGTATCCTTACAATGAGAGGTAAAAGGTAAAGTCTGCATGCGAGCTAAGTGGCCCATCAGGCCGGAGCTTATCCCGGTTTCTGTAGCATGAAGCGACTAGGAGAATTTCTACTCCCCCCTGGATGGGATGCTAGTCCATCGCAGGGTTACCCCCAGCATTAAGTTCGCTGGTACCCATTTATACGCCTGGGTGGAGAGAGACACTGTGAGAGTTAAGTGTCTTGCCCAAGAACACAACACAGTGGCCCCAGCCAGGGCTTGAACCTGGACTGCTCGATCTGGAGACGAGCGCACTTATTATGAGGCCACCGCGCCTCCCAATGAGAACTCCCAATGAGAACTGTACATCAATTTATTAGTTTCCACAAGACTCCAAGAGTTGGCCAAGTGGTTGAAAGTGATTCAATATTAATGTAACATGCAGATCACATACAGCATTGCTGAACAGCTATCAATATACTGTGTAGACATGCTGTATAAGTTTGAAATAAGCCAGAAACATTTCTCAGACATCTTCTAGAACAAAGAGCTTTCAAAGGTCAAAGGAAAAACAGATTATCCTTTACTTTAAATTAAGATGTGTCGTGGTGGCCGTATGTTTGCTCCCACAAAAACCTGGCGCCGTTGGCATCGTAAGATCAACCAGAAACAGCGCCGCTATGCCATGTGTTCAGCCCTGGCAGCTTCAGCTCTCCCTGCTTTAGTGATGGCCCGAGGTCACCGTGTTGAAGAGATCCCTGAGGTCCCTCTTGTGGTGTCAGATGCTGTTGAATCCCTGCAGAAGACAAGTGCAGCAGTTAAACTGCTGAAGGCTGTTAATGCTTATGGGGATGTGGAAAAGTGCAAGGATTCCAAGAAGATCCGTGCTGGCAAAGTAAGTTTGGCATTACCATTTCAGAAATAGAACACATTCCCATAGTTTAAGTTGTTTGTAACTTGAATGGACTCTCACATCTTTTTTTTTTTTTGTAATTCAGGGTTTGTATTGTGACAGAATACAAATATTTTTATGAAGAGTTGTAGTAACATGCTTTAAATTGATTGAATCACAGAAAATGTAGTAGTTAGTTCATGTCTTAAATTATGTTATCTTGTTCTCATGGCAAAGGATCTTCCATACATTGTACTTCTTTGCAAAGCTCATTTAAATGAAAAAATTTCCTTTCCATGGGGTAAATCATATTGTAGAGGAATATATGTAACCTCCATCATGCTTGAGGTAAAACGAGGTAAAACGCTCAAAAGTATGTTACCAACTCTTGTCTGGTTTCTTGCGCATCTAATGTTGGTTTCAAATTCCTATTAGGGTAAGCTGCGTAACCGAAGGACTGTAATGCGCAAAGGACCGCTTGTCATCTACAATGAAGATCATGGAGTGAGGAAAGCTTTTCGCAACTTACCAGGGGTTGACATCTTGTCAGTGGATCGATTGAATCTCCTGAAGCTGTGTCCTGGTGGTCACATGGGCAGGTGAGGAGATCAAAGCAATAGCTAAATGTTGAAGCACATTGTGCAAGGTCAGCAAGAGTCACACTGTTGAGTTCTGCCTGGCCTATTAAATTTTACAACACTCAAGACAGTTAATTTTTCACTTGCTATTGCTTTAACAACAAATTGATAGCAATAGACTGACAACAGTTTTTGCTGACTTGTGTACTGGCAGGTTCTGTATCTGGAGTAAAGGAGCCATTGAGAAACTTGATGCATTGTATGGAACTGGAAAGAAACCATCTTCAGAAAAGAAGGATTTCAAGTAAGTCGATGTACTTGGGCTCACTGCGTGTACGGTACATGTACAGAGATATATGCTGGGATTAAAGTAGGCTAATGTTCCTGTGTAAGACACCACTGACTAATTCAGTGTTCTCCAAACAAGTAAGTTCTTGCGACCAACAAAAATCACTGTCTGCTAGGACAGAGCATTTTGGCTACTCTTGAGATAAATATAATTTTCAAGAAAGAACAAGTAAATTTTAAACCATTCAAAAGTTTTAGAAGTTTTCTATCCCTTTCAATAACCAAGTGGAGGCACAGTGCCTCATCGTTAGTGCACTTGTCTCAGGATTGTGTGGTCCAGGGTAGAACCCTGGCCAAGGACATTGTGTTGTGTTTTTGGGCAATTCACTTAACTCTCAAAGTGCCTCTCTCTACCCAGGTGTATAAATGGGTACCGCCAAATTTCATGTTAAGTGGAGGTACCCTCTGATGGACTAGCATCCCTTCTAGGGGGAAGTACATGTAGAAATAGTCTTAGTCACTTATATGTATACTTACCAGTCCAGGCTGAAAACCATTTTAAATTTAGCTGAAAGCTTAAAAGCAAAAAGTACACCCGGGGAAGTGACTTGGTGATCAGACTTTGACTAATCCCTTATTAAAACCAATCAACACACAAGGATTTAATTGTGTGATTGTTATGAATTCCGGAGACTGAACAAGGTGGCCCAAATAATTTTTCTGTGGGAAGGGAAATGAGAAGAAACTACATGTAGACCCCCATTTGGTAAAGGTAAATATTTGTTAAACAGTAGTGGTTTTCAGTTAAGTGTTGTAAGACAAAAACCAAAACCAAACCAATTACTTACTGATTAGACTACTCAGCCAATCTCAAATTGTAGTTACACCAAATGAAAGCCAAAGTAATTGCCTGACTACTTTCAACACTCATCTAAAAAGGCTCTAGACAGTCAAACATTCATCCCAGTTAATAAACAGCGATTTAAGTCACTAGTCTTGCACTCACATGAAGAACACCTGCTTGTTCAAAGCCTGATTAACTAACAAGAATAAGTGTGAATTTTGATTTCAGCTTTGTAAAATTTTCAGTCCGGTTTTTTTTATATTTTATTTGTTCTTCAGTTTTGAGTTTGAATAATCTCAAACTATACAAAACATAAGCAGTGAAATTAAACATTATTATAGAAGAGAAGTGAATACCCCCATTTACTTTTAACCCTAGGGTAGCATTAACCAGCTTTCGAATAACCTGGCCTTGAATAAGTACATAAATATATTTAGATATGGCATAATTTGAATGGGTGCAAAGAATTGACCTACAAAATACATTCAAAATGTTATCAGTTTGAAATCACAACAGACCACACGTGTTTGCATTTCTGCAAAGTGGTTTCTTACATGTACATCACTTATCAGACCTTGTTCTTATTTCGTGTAAAGTTATTTTTGTGCATTTTTAAAAGCAGTTTCATACTGATGAAGTGCACAATTAGTAAAGATGACATGGAAACTAGTAAGAGTGAAAATAGTACCAGGGATGGAACTGTTTCAAGGGCTGTTGCCCTTAATGTCGTGTGAACATCTCAAACAGATTGTTTTCACATCAATGACATTAAAAGTAACCCTTGGGTTTGTTTTTTTACAGTCTCCCTCAACCAATTATGAGCAATGCAGACCTCAATCGCCTGATCAACAGTGAGGAGATACAGTCTGTTATCAGACCAGCTGGGTAAGCAGTAAACAAACTTTGAAATAATCTTATGTTCTTATAAAACAGCTTGTGCCAGTGCTCTAATTCAGCTGTATCACTTTGTCATGATGCTCTGTCAAATGCCTGTAATCAATGACTCAGATGAGTATTAAGATGGCCTTGCAGTTATATTCTGACATCTGTAGACCTCAAAATACCAACAGTATATGAACCCCTTTTGTAATGACTGAAAAAGAACACAACAACTACAACAAGTAAACAATACATGTTCAGAGCATTGGCAGTAGATAAATTCAGTGGTGATTGGACTTTTTTCCCTCATTATAACTGACCATTCTGATGTTTATACCTAATCATGCCTTTTTGTATGCTTCGGCGACATATCAGGTGAGTTTGGTTGAGCCATGGTTCATATTTTGGCAAGTTGTAGTCAAACCAAAATACCCATGGTGAAACCAGACAAGCCTGATATGCCAAGGAAGCATTAGGTATAAGCATCAGAATGGTCAGTTTTTTTTTCTTTGCTAGAAGTTTACTGTACCAAGTTTCAGCCAAGTGAGCATGATATTGTAGCCATATCAGATCAGGTCACATTACCTGATATTGCAGGATATCAAGACAGTAAACACTGGTTCTGATTGGCTAATTGCAAAATTGAGTACAGTAAACTGTTGTAATTGATAGAATGGTCAATGGTCATTGTAATAAGGATTCTGTCCTTGCAGTATTAATTCCCTGCAAGCAGACTAGAATGATAGAAATTATCAACTAGATGGCTCAATGTTGTTACTCAAATGCGAAATTGTCAGTGAACATGTTGCGGTCATTTATAAAATAGGTTGCTATAGCAACAATATATCCTGCTAAAAGTACTTTAAATTTTGAAAAAGGTGGCTCAGAGCCCTCTCAGGAGAATTTTTAGACTTCACTGAAAGTTGTGTTTGAACAGGCTGAAAACAATTTGATTATGAAAAATAATCGAATTAATTTTTTTCAGTCATAAGCCTTTTTTCCTCCTTTATGAAATTCGTTGATATTCAGGTCTACCTTGCTACGCTAATAAATTGCAAAAAGGTGTTTTGTACAAGATGTACTGTTGTTATGATTACATATACAGTGTAAGGCTAAGAAAGTGACCACATATCCACCAGTGATGTAACTCATATAGATAAAGGGGTGCAGTAATGACCCGTCAAAGCATAGTTAATAGAGGGAAATGGTTAGGAAATCTGGCAAAGTTTGCTATTTTGGGGGTTGACCCTGCACAAAACCTGACAAAATACAAAAGGTGGTTATGTGTGCTCATACAACCAACCAATGGAACATTAAGATTACGTTATTCGTGCATAGTCTATGAGCATGAAACAAAAGATGTGCAGGGTCAAGGACCCTCCAACATAGATCTTAGCTTGTTTATTTGCTTCTTTGATGTTTACCGGCCTTCCTAACCATTTCCCTCAATTAACTATGGTCAAAGTGCTGGAAAGTGCAGTTAGCCGCCGCCAGCCATGTTGAAAGAGATGTACTTTATTCAGTAATGATAATTGGCTTTGGCTAGGGATTGAAAGAGGTGATTTTGTTTTGCAGACCATCAAAGAGCCGCCGGGCAACCCGCAAGAAGAATCCACTAAAGAACATTGGCATCATGATGAAACTGAACCCGCACGCCAAGAGCGTCAAACGAGCTGAAATGCTGACTGTGGAGAGGAGGAGAGCGGCTAAAGAGGCTGTACTGAGTAAGAAGAGAGAAGGAAAATAAGCTACTCTGATGCTGTGTTAAATGGACGAATAAAAACAGCAATTAATTCAGTGGAATTTTGATCTGTCTTTTTTTTTTTCGACTGTTTATTTAGTGGATGATTCAGAAATGGGACCCTTTCATTTAAACTGTCTTTTCGCCGTTTATGTAGTGTTCAAAAGCGATTGTTGATTCCTGGACTTAATGTTGTCCTGCTGACTGAAAATTACTTACAGACTTAACCTTTGTGCTGACAAGACAGGTCACTATTAACACACAATACAGATCATTTCCAAAGCTGTGCTCAAACTAGCCCATTCCAGTTTGTAGCGGTAAAAAAGTCCACTCCTAGCTCGTCCACGCTTGCTCCATGTTCCTCCAGAGAAACCTTTCTACGTTTGGCCGAGGAAAAGTAATCGGAAGCGTATTGCACCAAATCCTCCGGCTTGTCTCTAAGAACAACAAGTACAAATCCCTCTAGCAGCTCGACGAGTCCATTAGGGATCGTCCTTTTAGGTGAATTGGAAGTCATTTTGTTGTTGCAATGGGCTGTTGGTGGAGGCCAAGTTTCCAGTACTTTTTTGAGGCGTTGTGAAGGATAATTAAGAAATTGCTTTCATTTGTGACGTAATCTAGTTTTATGCGCGTGCGCACTGGCTCCAGGTGAGTTATGTCGAGTTTCTTGGTCAGCGGTCTTGAAGAGAACATGATTGAATGCTAACTATGCCGGCCACAAAATTTTGAAAAGCGATTAGAATTTATCTTCCGTTGTTTGGTAACATAATACTGATTTCAAGGGCAGTTGTTAGTCTTCAGAATTGGACTTGTGACAGCGTCAGAGCTGTCTCGGCCATTGCGGTCTCCCTTAACGCCTGCGACTGCCAGGAAAACCGTCTTAAACTTTGTAGACTGAACATTTGACTGATAAGAGTAGCGTGAGGTGTTATCCTGCAAAACAAGAAGTCAGGAGCATGCGCACGCGCGTCAACTGACCACTTCGGTACGCGCGCCAATCTCGTTCCCAGAGTCTTCGTTTCCCTTGACCAGCGGTCGGAAAACGAGACCTCTGGGAGCAACCATTTTGAAATAACCGAATTCTGGTGATTCTGCCTATCCGGTTTCACTGCGGTCCGCATTATCTATGGCGCATGCCTGAAATGGTTGCTCCCAGAGCTCTCGTTTTCCGACCGCTGGTCAAGGGGAACGAAGACTCTGGGAACGAGATTGTACGCGCGCTTGTTTTTGGCATGCATTTTCTAGACCTAAAAAATAAAGAAATCCACCAACAGCAGGGTTCTAAAATGCGGGAGGGCGTGAAGATGTATCCGGAAAACACAGCTTATTTTATTATTCCTTACGACTAGACAAAGGTCAATAACTTAATGCGATCTGTTTGAAACCTTTTTGTATTTTCAGATAAGCCAAATATTAATTAAGGGATACGTGGAACTTAAGAAATGACTTATTCTTAATTTCAGACAGGCTCTCATTAGCCTTTGACCGAGCTTCAGTATTGTTACACATCTTTATACGTGCATTATATCAAGTCCCTATAAAGGACCCAGCATGAATGTTGTCGCGAGAGATTTTATCGGATAACGAGCTATGTTTAAAATTATAATCCCTTGAATGCAGCCAATTAAGGTGATTAAATGTCTTGGGAGAGATAACTGTGGGTTTATTATCTTATTTGGTTAACCGGGCATTGTCAAGAGTACGACTGTGTGGTGTCCGGTCAAGTTCAGAATGTTACATACTGTATTAGTGATTGTGAAGTTCTTTATTTTTAGCCAAGGATTTTGATATTTGTTGTGTGTAACATCGCGTGAGGGCAATATTGGTTTCGTGCTCAATGCTAAGTGGACACACCAGTGCAACCTACTGCTTTTAATTAGCAGCAGTGAAGTGGAATAGCACGCATCTCAAGGCCAGCTAGGAGTTGATCCGAAGGCCGGGAAGATTCAGCTGACTATTCAGTTATTATTTCCAAGGTGAATCATTTCTTTTTACTGGACATGCATCAGAGTATTGCTTCAAGAGAACAAAAGTTTTCGTCCAAGTTAGTTAATCGTGTCTGTATTACAGAGGATGTGATTTGCCTTTTGGAAGGGTTTACGATAACTGCCATCAACCGAAAACCCAGCCGTGAAGACTTGGTTGACTTTGCAGCAAGTTATTTTGAGGAAATACGAAAGAAAAGAGACTTGCTGGCGGAGAGGGGCATCGGGAACTTCAGAACAGGTCTGTACCTCAGTTCAGAGTGGAATGGACAAGTGTGACACGCAAGGGTACAAGAGGCTTAAGAAAAATCCATCATACATGTATTTCAACTTAACTTAAAGAGATTTTCAAGTCGGACGATCTTCATCCAGTTTGGTACTAATAACGGACGAGCATACGTTTGATTTCAAACACCAAGCAAGACGTTGTGTTTTCTACGACCAAGTGTCGACTGAAGTCCAATCAATGGGACATAAACTTAGCTACATTAGATTTTGTAAGCCGGTAAATTCAGAACTGGACGAATTATCAGGCAGATATCGCTAGTTAACTTTTACATCAAAACGGATTATAGCCGAATTATTAATTTTGTAAAGTAGACGACGAAAACCTGATTTTAATCATAATTAATTAAGACCGTGTAACTTGCGTCAAAGGACACGGATAAACGTCATCAAAATGTGATGTCATTCATTCTAACCATTTTCGACGGTTCGAATATCTCATTTTCACATCCTTTTACAAAGGAACTTGTAAGAACTTGCTAAATGAACTAGATAAACAGAATTTGTCACCTTCCTAGGGTAGACAATGAACATCGATGTCAGACAACTATTCGATAAATCGATGGCAATTGAAAAACTAATTAAATTAAACGATATGGTACTCACAACTGGTTTAAAATTAAAACCATATTGAGTTTTCAAGACCTAGCGGGTTTTTCATCCCCTAGTGAAGGGCAAAAGGCAGCGTTTACTCTTTCTGGGTCGCTGCTAGTCATTTCCTTGTACAATTAATTAAGAAAATGAAGGACTTTATTCAATTCCAAAATGTCATTTCGAAAGGAGACATGATTGAAGCATGCGAATACAGCCGCCTCTTACTGCTCGCTTCCCAGAGAGCGCCAGGAATCAAAGTGTAGTGACTATATCTTAGACTAGAAATCATTGCTTCCTGAAAAGAGTGCGGAATGATGTTTCAGTACCACGGTCACAACGACTCGAACAAAAGCGCCCTGAAACTTTTGAGAGGTCTGATGATGAACACAAACAGGAGAGAGACACGCTCCTCAGATCAGTCAGATGCAGCAGCTACCATGACGGCCCCTAAAAAAGCGCAAGAATCCAAACCTGGGATTATTTCTGGAACGAAATAATAGTTTCACTGCTGTACGGTCGGAATGGCTCTTCTGGAATGAATCGGAATATGTTTGTTTTTCTGGAATAAGGGTTGTTTTGGAGGTAGGATCTCAAAGGAGAAGGAGAGGGGAAAACAAGAAGTGCGAAGCGCGATTGGAGGAGGAAGGAAGGGAACGCAGGCTAGAATGAGGATAAATCGAGCGCACCGTAGTTAACCGTTAATGTTCTAATTGAGATATAGTATCTCCTGTATTTCATTTATTGTTGTCCACACGACGCAAATTGAAACTTTTGCTGCTATGAACAGTTTGTAGCTTATGTGTGGAATGTTAATCTCGTTATTTCATATGTACGAGAAATATACTGGTTTAGAGGAAGATGTCTTTTCCAGACGATGAATTAAATATGTTATACCGGGGCTAACTTCAACGGGATTGCCTAGGATTGATATACTTGACTCTGCCGGCTGGGAACACCATTAAGAAAAACGGTCATTTTAAAAATAATTCGAAAAAAATTGTTTGAAGCCGGAATTACTCAAAACCCACAGACGTGTCGCTTATATGTGCTAAAAAAAATCAAACATTAAGCCCTTTTGTGGTTTTGACTACATTCTCTGCCGTAGGAGAGGCGAGTCGCACACCCTGCATCCGATTCCTCCGCACGTACCTTAAGCTGTTCTGGAAACAACAACAATAATAAATAAATGTCGAGTATTCAAACCAACAATGTCCTCTATCACAGGTTTGTGTGGGTTTTGCTAATATGTTTCCGTTCTCCTAATTTCTAGTCTCTTTCAAATGTTTTATGGCTCCGACAAAAGATCTTTCACATGGAGCTTTATACTAAATGAAAAATATATACCTATAAGCTAAGTAGACTATAGAAATATGGGATATTGTACAAGTGTGAGGTCAAGATGGCTGGATATTGGCCAATTTCGATTTTTTTGCGTGTTTATGGCCGAAAAGCAGACAAGGTCCATAAACACGCTAAAGAATTTGTTTTTCTTTTTTAAAGTAACTGAAGAAAAAAGGACACTCAAATTCCGGACATGTTGACCGAACAACAACGGGTAATCACTAGGTAATCTTACTCGCTCAGATGGCCAATCAAAGAGTAAGAACTGGTTCATTACATGGGCTCCTGGTTCATAACTGAAACATTATAGGTCGGGACTGAAGGTTAAAGAGACGTTTTAACTCTGGAAATTACAAGAGGGAAATCCTGCCCGGAAACTTTATATCAGGGAACGGACAAATTAGATTAACTTTTTTTTTCAACACGTTGCAAAGTTAGGGCTTTAAGTGTGATAAGCTGCTTATCGGACCAAGCAAAGCGAAGAATGCACTTGAAGATATTTTTCTAAGCCTTATATTGTAACTGACTTTGGCTTACAAAAGGTCTTGACTCTTCCAGTAACATGCAAAACGGATAAAAACATTAAGTACATTTGTCTAATACACTTTATCCCTTTCTCGATGTTACCTGTAGCAAAGCCGATCATAATCCTTGCGATTGACACAAAATTTACATTTCCTATTTTTTTTTCTTATCTAAATTTCGAGTTTAACTCCTGTATTTGCTGCGATATTCTGGCCTACAACTCTAAACTCAAACAGATGTAGTGTATATGGTGCAAGCCGGATGTAAACATTCCGGAAGTGAGTGTTGGCGATAGTGTTTTGTAGCCATTCCGCGATGCTTTTTTTGTAGTTGTTGTTGCTCACGGAAGCCATGATGTACAGCGTGGAGCTTCTTATTAAAACAAGCTTAAATCGTGGAACATCGTAGTTCTTTATTACTTTTGGACAGAACTTCGCACCAGATACGTCGAAAAATACTATGAAACAGAATCTTTTCCATGCAAATTTAGGCCTGTAACTAAACACTCTGAAATGCCAGACGTCTTCTCACCCTTTTCAGACTCAATACACCGCACTGAATTAAATAAAAAGGTAAAAATGTGCCGCCTGAAGAAATACATTGCAATAAATAGGATGAAAAATACTGGACAGGGAGCTTAGGGAGAGAGGATTAAAATCTTGGGAAGAGGCGGTATCAGCTGCAGAGGATAGGATAGCCTGGAAGCAGAGAGGCGACAGTCCAATTCTCCACTGGGAGAGCGGAAAAGTGATGAAATAGACTGGAAACCAAAACGAAGTCAAGTTTAGGTTCATCCTCTTGTTTCACTTGAAGTACTACTAGCACAACACTAAAACTAAACCAAAAAAAATAAACCTTATCTGAAGTTGTTAGTGGCAAGGCTGACCGTAGAATGTAACAAGTTTCTCAACCGTCTCTTATTACATACGTACTAACTGGCCCATGAGCCCTCGCATACTACGCTCGCACACAGTTTTCTGTTCCATGTCGGCAAAATATTAATTTAATTACGTCCATACAGATTATCACAAATTACATTTTGTCATAAAGATCGAGCTGTCCGGATTCGAGCCCCGGTCGGGGACATTGTGTTCTTGGACAAGACACTTTACTCTCACAGAGCCTCTCTCCACCCAGGTGTGTAAATGGGCACCGACGAATTCAATGCTGGGGGTAACCCTGCGATGGACTAGCATCCCATCCAGGGAGGAGGAGGCGGGGGGGGGGGGGAGGGGGGGGAGTAGAAATACTCCTAGTCGCTTCATGCTACAGAAACCGGGATAAGCTCCGGCCTGATGGGCCACTTGGTTCGTATGCAGACTTAACCTTACCTAGTAAAGATAAAATCGAGCGACACGGACAATTCAATCGTTAACTTGCTTGGTTTGACGTAATCAGCACTCGGATAAACACTGCTGATGGCACTGAGGCATTTCACATTGTTTTTAACTAGTCACTGTTCACTTGTAACACGATTAAATTAACTTACTCTAACTGTTTATTACAGATTACAGGGTAGATATATATATTTTTGTCTTGTACATAACAGGTCATTTTGACACATATATTCCAGTCTTATTGGCCCGTTTTCTAAGCTTTGGAAATTTAAAATGAGTAAGGATTACAGATAGATGTTGGATTGTTCTCAGATGAAATGGTTTTCAGTTTGATTTCTCTTGAGATAAAAAAGAGAACAATACACGGAGCATTAGTCATTGAATTAGCGTTAGGGTTGCTAGGCAACATTGATTGGACAAATTGCAAGCAAGTGCAATGTCTTTTGAAATTCAAAACAGGACAATAACTTCAACACGTAATACACCGCCGTCTAACTCGGAAACGTTCGTCTTTTAAATCTAAAGTGATTTGGCACGGAAGGGTCGTGTAGTGGAGAAACGGTAAGCCTTGGGCACAACTCAGCATGTTCTGGATCTGTTGTAACTGATGAGTTTATTAGAGATATCGCATTGCTCATTTGGACTTTCGCGCGAAATTATTCGTATTTGTTTGTTATGAATTCAAGGTAGGCTTTGTGTGTTGTTTTCCTTCTCGGCATAATTTATTTACTTGTGGACACCATAATCTGTTTGTGTACAAATCAATAATCCGCATGCAGCCTCTTGCAGTAGTGTCAAGTCGCTATGTAATAGTACATTCGTTTGTCGTGTGAGGTTGACTGAATAACGCTTCTAAAAGAGTAAAACTCAGTTCGGATACTAATTAGCCAGACATGCACGAGTGTATGCTTATCATGATCTAAATTAAAGCCATACAACTGTGAAAAGACCGACTGATGTGAACAGTGTATAATAGTCGAAAAGAAACTGGATAGACGTGAGGAATTGGTCGAGCTGTTCGAAATTTCTTGGAAACTTTTAGTGTATTGAAAGGCCATGAATACAGTCCACATTTACATGATTCTGTTTTCATGGCAGAATGAGCACTTTTGACACGACAAGTGCATTTAGCCATCTAACCAATATGAAACAGCTTATAAAATGGTTTGACAAAGTGAATGCTAACCTAAATCTTAGTAATATTTCAAGGACAGTTTGCGTCCTTTTTCTCCAAACCGTTTGTTACATGACAAATGCGGAATCCGGAATCAAAACACTTTGACTCTTCTTTTGCCTGGAGGCGGATAAATAATATAAACATGTAGACTGTAACAGAGTTTAGATTCAACTCGATATCAATTAAACCATCATGAAGAGTGAAAATCCAACTTTTTCGTTTTTGGAGGGAGTATAAGCACACAAAAATTGTGTAATCAGCGCCCATTTCATTCGTGGTACTACTAGATCAGTTTTCCGCTTTTACTATACATGTATTTTCCGCTTCTCCAGAATGTTACTGTTTTATAGTGGTTTTCGTGACCAAGATTCGAGGTTCGAGTTGAAATAAATAAAATCAGAGTCGGGGTATTCACAAAAGAAAAATCTTCCGTGCACGGTAGTTATATATTTTAAGTCAAACCACTTTATCTCCAAAATTAAATCCATTGTGGGAACTAAACACATCACATCCAGGCCGGAATGTAAAGATTTATTTCATGTCAAGGATGACAAGGATCTAAAGGAACAGCTTCATGAAAAGAATAGACCAAGGGAAAAAAAAAGATCCCAATTAAGAATCGATCTTGATAATGTTCGGTTGAAACTACATGTCAGGACATGTAATCTGTATACTTTTGTTCTAAAAGGCTCTCTGGTTTAAAGATCAGCCTTTGACGTCTTAATTTCTGCGGCATTGACATTGTTTTATTTCAGAGTTCGACTGAGAGTGCTTGTGCTGAAAGCGTCATCAAGGAAGTGCATTTTAATCTTCAGGAAAACGAAAAGACGTTCATAAATACAAGTCTCACTATAATAATGTTCTGTTGTAATAATTGCACTTGAAAACTTAAAAGCTTCCTGTTCTACTATGATTAACGAATGACACGTGCGGCGGAAAAAAGCTCTGATTTATATTGAATTCTTTTTCTTGATAATGAGTTTTGTGCTAAAAGCTAAAAGCAACGTAATATTACTTCGGATAGCTCACGATCATTCCTCACCTATCTCCACGTTAGATCATTTTTTCATAATTTCACGTTGAGAGATAAAACACAAAGTCTGTAATCTTTGCTCTGTAGATTAGCCGATATGTCCGCTACAAGTACAAGCGATGACAAGGTAAAAGTAGGTCTGCAAAGCGTGCCTACACTGAATGTGCAAGATGCCGATCACGACGCCAATGAGAATATAATAGCGAACAGCTCCGAGATAGGAAGCGCGCATATGAAACTCAAATCGGGTATTATCACCGAAGGAGACTCTAAAAGTCGTCAGCGAAGTGGAAGAAGCCGAAATTCAAGTGGTGAGTAGTATAGTAAACTTTAATATCGCCGTGTTATGATACATCGTAGACCAAAACAGGAAAATGTATGATTCTATTATTAAGAAAAAAATGACTTGATATACATATTAATTATGTAACGCTTTTGAGAGGTATGCCATGGAATATCCTACCGCACTTGTATTTTCTCGATATACATTGTACACTCGGGCCTTAAGGCGAGTGTGTATACCATGAAAATACAAATATTAATGACATGTGGGATATTCCATGGTATGCGTTGCATAACTATTTTATACCACGCCTTAGAAAATACAGTGGCCAACCGAATCATTGCGACATACGCGTGGCGTACGATAGGAAGGTTGGTTGTAATACCGTCGATTGTACAACGGCTTTCCTGTATTCTGATTGGTTGCATTTTCTATGGCATGGTATAAAAGGTAATACACGCATGCCTGTTCTTTTTTAGGAGATCAAGGTCGGTTTCGATCGGTAACAAGTTATCGACCAGTCACTGCGCCACGCAGGATTTGCATACCGTATATACGGCGGACATTCACGTTTTGAACCTCATCTTTTTGTACCGATCAACTTGGCTGCTAAGTCTTTGATTTAGTCCTCACAGTTTTTTTGACATCTTAATCTTGACTTTGTATCGGTGCATCGATATGATGTCATTAATTCTATGTTACATGTGTGTACTCAATTGTGGAAACAGAGTACACAACAAAAAGAAAGTGTGTGCTGTCAGTTTAGATGAGTATATAAGGTCAAAATTCTGCATATAGTTATAGTTTTTCCTTTTATTATAGTTATACTTTTTTTTACAAAACTTTTAGTAAGAAGCTGTGAATGTGGGTTCGTGTAATGTGTAACATCACGGTTGCTTCGTAACAAAATAGTATTTTTGCCGCAGAATTAAGTAATAAGACAATTGCTATTTGTGATGCAGGTCTTTCTTTAAATTCTTCTATATCTTTTAGTAGAAGGCTGTCCTTTCTCGATGTATTCTAACGTTATCCACTGATCTCTTTGTTTTGTTCTTCTTGTTAACAGCAAGATCCAAGAGAGCAGGCACAGGCAAAAGCAAGTTGACCCCAGTGCCCAACCCAGCTGAAGACACATCTAAGGATGAGCTGCGTTCTGACGGAGAGCTCGTTGAAGATAGCGACTACGATACAGATCTGGAGTTTGAAGAACCTCGAGAGGAATATGATCCTACAGGTAAAATAAATTATTTTAGTTTTGGAATAAACATCTAGCTGGGACATGACTAAACAATGAAACAGCGAAAACGATTTTCACAGCTGTAAGTCACGGCTTCTGCTTCAGTGTTATTGTCATAATCATGTACTGACCTTACTGGCTCATTTCTTAGCCACACGAGATGTGCTAAACTAAGAGTCTGAATCGGGGCGTTAGGATCTTAGTTATTAATTAAAATTTCTTCGATTTCTCAGCGATCGGTTAAGATTGCAGCCCATTTTTGAGCCATCAGTAGACTTTTCAGATCTCAGATCACGCCTATCAGGTCATTTTCATTAGCCTGCCATTTTTCAGCTGGCAATTAAAATTTTGACCAATTCTCAGCTACACTGTATGATTTAAACCCCATCCAGTCGTTACGATTTAAAAATATGGATATTTCCTTTACTGGTCTGTATTTCAACTCACTTTGAGAAAACAACAACAAAAAACAAAAACAAACAAAAACAAACAAAAACAAACAAACAAACAAACAAAAAATCTTGCATAAATTTCAGTTTACGATCTTCTAGAAGTATCGCATTATAACATAGGAAGTAAATGCGTACAATCTAATGCTGAGTGCAAGCGTTCGTCTCGAGAGCCCTAGAAAAGTTAGAGTTGCTCTCGGCAGCCCCTCAATCAACTCCCACGCTTCCCTCCTGCTCTCAAAGTCTCGCGTGCTTCCATAACTTGACGTACTGTCAGCATAGACCAATTCTAAAACATAAGAGAGCCAGTATATTACCAATTTTACTCCAATTTTTAGGTCGCAAAGCTTACCGAGATGCTTGTTCCCAGCTTGGTATCATCCCAGTCTCCTTCGTTATCGAGCATATTACAAGGGAAGAGATAAACATCAAACACCACGGCCTGGGACCTAGTGGCGCCCAGGCCATCGCATTTGCACTCATGAGAAACACAACAACGACGACTCTAAACTTGCGAGATTGCGCAATAGGTAAGAACCGGAACGGATTGTACATGTGTTATGATGACATTACTGCTTTAGAAAATGTAGAGCCGACCAGTACGTTCACACCGTGGAGTGTTCAAAACAAAGAAGTTTCAAGCCTGACTTAACGAAGTCGCCTAGTTTCAGTACGTTGAAGGCTTCCTCATTCTTTCGCCATGGATCAAGTACATAACATACATGCCAAAATGATCAAAACCTCTCACTTCATTTATTTATCAACTAAGGAGAAAAGGCTGGCTGTACGGCTGGGGTTAACTTGAATCTTAATATGTTCCAAAAATTTCAACTTGCCCAGTTACTGTCTGACTTTTTCAGGAAACAGCATGATATAATTTCAGGAAAAACATTTCTATCTGGCATTTAGTTTCCAGAAGAAATCAAACCGTGCCTGATGAAAAATTGTAAAATACATACTCCATTTACGGTCAGTTTTCACTGAAGCTTCTAACTCAATCTACCTTGGAAGATTCGGTACTTTTGTATTGTCCGTTGAATGTATGAATGTATAAATGACTTTATTTAAACTAATTTAAGGGATTGGGAACACTAAGTTTTCGCCTCCCTGACATATTACTTTATTTTATTTATTTTTTTGTCGTTGAATTGTCTCATTCAGGCCCCGAAGGCAGTGAATTTATCGCCAGATTGCTGAAGGAAAACTTTTACATCACTGAGTTGGATCTTGGTCAAAATAAGATCAAGAGCCCTGGTGCCCAGGCTATCGCAGAAGTGCTCACGGACAATAACACCATTAAGACTCTCAACCTATCATGGAACGATTTCAAGGACAAAGATGCTGCCTGTCTGGCGGAAGGAATACGTGTCAATCAAACGCTGACATGGCTTGACTTAAGCCATAATGAGTTCGCTGAGGATGCAGGGGTATTATTTGGTGAGTTACAGCTGGTGAATTGTGTTTTATTATAAACCCGTCAAGCCTTGAATCGGCCGTTTTTGTGTTACTGGTTATCATGGTTATACAAAATAAACGGGTCTGCAAAATGTTTAGTCCCAGTAATATTTAGCATCATTATTATATGGCTAGCTCCGTGAGCGGGCAAGATGAATCAAATCCTGCGCTGTGATTGGCTACCCGAGTGGGCCAGATGGAGCTATCTTGCCCGCTCGGGACTACCCACCGCGTTCCGCAAGAAAAATTTCCCCGAAAGCCATATAATAAATCCTTTCTTTTGTTCCAGTAAATTTGTATGGCTGCTGGACACGTGAGTGAATACGCTCTATACCCAAATGTGGTACTACATTCTTTTTCTCAGAACAAGTGTTAAAATTCAGTCCATCACAAAAAAGGGATTACGTTACATCCTGCAATAAATCTAAAATCATAATTCTACTTTAGGTCCCGCCATTGATGCCAATGGTGGACTAGAATACCTTAACCTTAGCTGGAACCATCTTCGAGGCAAGGGCGGGATTGCTATCGGAAAAGGGCTGCGTGCTAACTGCAGCCTGCAGACGCTGGACTTGTCTTGGAATGGGTTCGCTGATGAAGGCGCCGCAGCGGTTGGAGAATCTCTCAGAGAAAACAACACGTTAATTGATTTGGATTTAAGCAACAACAGGATTTCTACTGAAGGAGCACTGGCGCTCAGCAAGGGACTTCAAATCAACAACACTTTAAAAATATTAAGGTTTGTAAAAAAGAACGATGAAAGCATGGGTCATGATTACAATACAAGAACTTTCCAGAAGTATAATTTCTGTTAAAAGGTATCATGAAATAGAAACAAGGCGAAACGTGTTTTCCTTTGTTCTTCAGAAGTTGAGCAGTCTAGTATATATAATAAGACAAAAAATGCAGTTGATTCCGTGACGAGTAACTCTTTTGGTTAACAGTTAAACTCTGGATACTGTTTGGCACTAAATTTTTGAGGTTTCTAATTTTTGCGAACTTGCGGTTTTTCCACGATCCGCAAAAAAAAAAAAACTTCCAGCAAAAATTTATTCTGCTAGCGAAATCAAATCTACAAATCTCATATGTAGAATCTTGTTGATGCCATTTAAATTGCCCATGGTACACTACAGGTTCCATGGTACATTGCAGGTGTATTTATCTGATGAATAACCTTATGTGCAATCAGGCCGGCCAGAAAGGCACTCCTGGTTCCAACTTAACTTTTAACACCCCACGATGTTGAAATTACATTTATGGTTTTGAAGTAATCTCCTAACGATTTTCTTCTTAACTGCAGGATTGGAATGAACCCTCTCCAAAATGCCGGTGCATTTAACCTCCTCTCCGCCATGAAAAACAACGTCGACTCAGCACTAGAAAAGATCCTGCTCAATAGCGTGGTAATCAATTTAGAGACTCAAGCCCTCGTGGAGTTCCTTCTGGGTCAACATCCGGGGCTTACTATCGCCTGCACTGTGAGCAAACGGTCTGGAAAACTAGAAGACGAACTCAATGAACTTTACGGCAACAACAAGAAAACTGACTTAATCTACATTCTCAAGAAATACGTCGAGGACAAGAATTACCGGTTGGTTGACCTGTTTAACCAGTTTGACAAGGATCATAGCTTGTCAGTAACCAGGGACGAGTTCCGGCAGGGGTTGAAGGGCATCGGAGTTCCCATGGACGATGATCAGCTGACTAAGTTAATTGACATTTTGGACGAGGATGGTGACGGAGAAATTGACTACGGGGAATTCACGTGGATAAACGAAGTAGAGTAAATTGGAGAATCACTCGGCAAGCGAAGGCTGGAGCATTCCCTAACTCAATGCGTGCACTTAATGAAAACCAGGCTCAGCATTTGACAAAATCATAGTTGCTGGTGTATTGGAATCGTGTGCACCATAAGCACTAAAAAGCGGCTTCTCGGACCACGTTATGCCATACAGAGTTATTGACGATAATTTATTAATATTTATAATTAAGCACATCGATATAAATAAAGAAACAAGTGTGATTGCGGTAAACCTTACTGACTGTTGCCTAGTCCAGTCCATGGACTCTTCTTTCTTCCCGCCCATGTGGGGGTTGAACCCGGGCGGGCGAAAAGAGAGTTCAGGATAACTTGCATGCGCATGTTCAGAACGAACCAATCAAAAATTGTTAGGCCCCAACCTTCCGATTTGATGTAAACAGCACAGACGACACGCTTGTCACAAGTATATACTACGCGGAAGGATAGGAGAGTTTAGGGACTGGAGTATATAACTGTTGTCAAAATGTTTTAAAGCGGTATAAACGAACATATGTTACAAGCGATATATAAATTTAGCTTACTTCAAGGTGCCTTAGCGCGGTTCTTCAGAAATTTGAAAACATAAATATCCACTCCGCATCTTTTACCGTAAAAAGTACTACTCGTCATTCCAGAGATCTTCCATTAAGAAGAGAAATAGCTGTATGTTGGCTTAATTTATCAAAAGATATGTCGACTTTTAGTTATCGGAGTTTCACAAAACCTTGCGCGAACTGAGTCTCTAAATCGATATCGTCTCACAGATGTCATATCATAGCCAAACTACAAATACTTAATTTGACACATTGCATGTAAAAAACGAGTACCGCAGGTTTTATAGACAGCGGAGCTCATGACAAAAAACACTTAAAGAGGTATTTATTTCAACGAGAGCCTGCTTACTGGAAGGAAGGCGCTAAATGACAGTCCGCGATTCTCTGACAAGTGCCGATATCAAAAACGTTACATAACGTGAGCTTAGTAGAAATTCAGATATTGACTGTCTGGGTCTTATAGCTGGTTATGTAATAACCACTCGGTCTAAAACCGGTTGGATCTCTACTTTACCTAGACAGAGGGCAACTCTGAACACAAAAAACTGTTGAAGAAGGAACTTAAGTTAAAGCACTTTGAGTATGACCTTTACCATAAGTTACAGGGCCTGTTCCTTGAGCTTATGCATCTGACGTAAAGTGATACCATTGGTTCAAAAATTGCTGACCGTGCAATACCTATGCGTAGGGTGGTAAAGGGTATTTTCGTCATTTATAAATGGCCTTATTTTTCCCTTCAAATATGAAATGGCTAGGTTTTTTCCTTGACAAGCGTGATTTCGTTAGTGGGCTCGGACCGTACTTTATCAAAATAATTTTCTTTGGAATGAGGAATGAACAGTTCCATTCATCGAGAACTCTTATTTTGATTATTTGTTCTATTATTTTTAGCACCTGTTATTATGTAATAAACATTGCGTAACCGCGAAAGCCAATCCATTTGATCCCTTGCATAAGCCTTTAGTGGAACACGATTTTCTTGTGGATAAAAGCAGCGGAGAAATGGGCCCCTAAAAAAGTCGAACAAGCCTTTGGAATTGGACATAAAGTTCCAAAATCTCATTACTTTTGTAAGTTCGTGTGAAAAAACTAACTCCCCTTATCGTGATGCATGAAATGGCTATTTTATTTTCCGTGAGTTGTGAAAGGACCATTTTTTTCTCCGCGAAACGTGTTCTAGACCTCCGTCAGCACCCTCTATTAGCCATGCGTGGCCAAACAGGTGCTGTTTACCAAATAAACGTGACCAGCACGGAAAAATCTATACTCGGAATGCATTAAAAAAAAGTTTGACAAAATTCACGTCGATAAAACCTAGTCCATCGTATACACGTCAGCGTAAAAATCTATACTCGGAATACGTGAAAAGAAAAAAAGGTTTAACAAAATTCGCGTCGAGAAAACCTAGTACATCGTTTACACTACAGTGCTGCCTTCATTTCAGTTGCAATATCTTGTTTTGAAAATTGCTCGAGATCGCACAAAGACAAAACAACTTTGGAAAACAAAAGAGCTCGAGTTAAGGGCGGGGATTTGGTACTCAACATAGCACTGCTCCTCCTAATTCCAAACTAATTGCAGCAATATATTGAGTGATATAGAGTGATACCTGAGCCAGTTAATTGCAGAACTAGTGTCTGTGCTTTGGAACTAAATGGCAGTTGAACACTTTGAACCTGAGGAACCAACGATCGATTTGAACTACTTTAAGCGCTTTGCAGGCAAAAGCAGAGTGTATCTTAAACTCTCTTATAACGTTATTTCGTGTTTTAAGGCATGCTTGATTAAATAAAGCACGCAATTTGACCTAAACAATCAAAAACTTGCTTTTTGTTTAACCCTGGGAATTTACGTCACTTGTCAGTGCTCAAGCGTTTATAACTGAGGCACATTAAAACATTTTGTTGTTGACAGTGTGGTAGAGACACAAACAAGTGAAATTAAATTGCTCTGGCCTCAGGAGACTCTTTTTTCATTCGTGTCATTATCATAACTATTTCCCCTTGCACTGAAAACGAAGTATATGGCTAATGGTTAATAGCGCTTCGTACGTGACTTGTTTCTTATTTGTCATGGGAATAGTTCATGCCTTGAAAAGCTTCGTACGTGTCTTGCCCGACATAAAGTTCCGGACAAGGTACAATCGCTTACTTGGATAACTTACTAATTTGTTTTACTTTTGAGGTCATGCAGGATTTCCATGACAATCAAAGACGATTTTGTATTGTTATTGGGACCAAGATGAGAACAATGGTGTCCTTCATGTCTTTTGTGGTCCACATGATGTGATTTTAAACGAGGTTGAAAGGGACCATCATTGGATTCATGGGAGCCTGTTTGATAGATTAACCATGGAAATGAACTATTGTTGTTTTGTCCTGTCATTCACGAAAGAATGTTAAGTACTTGGGCATTCCATAAAGTAACAAAAGACCCTGAGTTAGAATTCAAAATTGTCAGTTGCTTGTGCTTGTCAAAGGCAAAACACCTCTATACCAACATACCAGGTAAGTGTGATATTTCGCGTTTTAGAGGTCACATCGAAAAACCACTTTACTATTAGCTTGGCCTGCTCAAGGGTTATTCCACCTTTGTATAAGTTTCAGCTGCTCTGAGATACTAGGAGTGGGCAGTAGAGCTTGTTTTTGAATATAATTCCTTTCACATGTAAACTGTCGCTGTTGGTGGAATCAAGTTAGAAAACGTAACCCAACAATGATAACAAAATGGCATTATTTGTGCAAGAAACCTCCAAATGAGGGTTGCAATTCAGCAACCGATTCTCTTGAATCGAGTCTCGCATCATGATCTGAAAGGCATTTTTTCAGTGTAGATGCTCGTGTTATATAAATATTGCATTTTTATGACTCTATTTTTCATAACTTTTGTGCTTAGTCTGGCACCTTTTGGGGCGTAAACGTGGTATTGCGACTAGACAAAAGCAAGCAATCACAACTAAAAGATTGGACTTCCCTTAAACGGAAGTCAAGCATTATCTTCACCAGCGAAACGAAAGGCTTTTGTTGTCCAGAATTACATTATACCAGCAAACAAGACCAAGTTCTCTGCGCATTCGAGTTTTATTTGTGATGAACATTAGCTTGCAAGTAGATAAAACAGCTGTTTATAGCAGCTAGTTTCAAATGCTAAAGAAAAAGGTAAACTTACTGGTAGATCGTCACATCATTGCCTGATAATCAGTCGAGGCAGCTCTAAATATTTTATTTGTATCTCGGTTACATACTCATACAATTTTGCTTTGCTTGCTTTTTTTTTACAGTTCTAAATAACAGTGTTCTTGAGCTTTATTTGCGAAGTCAAAGGAGTTGGAAGAACTATTTTCAGTTCACGCGTTTCCTTAAGTCTGGCTTCATGGTTCACGAGATGTCGGAAAGAGCGGATTCGCCTACAGGCGAAAGAACGGAGGAAAATTCCCGTAGCGGAATTCAAGATGGAGATATTACCATCGCAAAACTGCGAACATTTTCAAGATCTCTGGAAAATCTAACATCAGAGACACTGTACAGTAAGTGGAAACGGGCACGGGGCGAAGGCATTAACAGGTCCGCTAGCCGACCACGGAGTATTTCCCTCATAACACCGCCTAACATCTCACGTGAAGAGAAACAGCAGCCTAGTAAGCCAACCAGGAAAAACAGCTTCCATGTTTTACAAGAAAACGTTTTCAGACCACGTTGTTGGACCATAGCGAGCCCCATGGAAGTTATCCGAGAGCATAATGTAATGCACGTGTTTGACTTAAACAACAACAACGACGGCAGGAATAACAACACACCGGCCCTAAAGACGCGAAGACTTGGAAGGCAGTTCAGAGTAACACTTGAGATCCCTCAGAAACAACACAGTCCCCCTCCACCAGCTAGTAAAATGGAGAAGGAGCACTTACTCGGAGAGGAAATGAAACCGGTGTCTGAAAGACGAAGAGAACAGGGTGATGGTAAACAAGTAGTCGAACCAACTTCGGAAATTTTCGTAGAGGCTTCGCAAAAGTTACGAAGAGTTTCCGAAGGTGGACGAAAGGACGACGACCCCCCAATAGTTGCACGACTTCTGAGCGAAGAAGATGCAGCTTCCACGATGGCGGACTCATTCCCTAGGAGACCTATCAGCAATTTGTTTGTTGAAACAGTGAGAATCGCGGTTCCGCAACAATCAGCGAGCATGCCTGCATCGCCAAACTTCCTATTGCGACAGGATTGTGAAAAAGCGTGGGATACAGTCGATGGCGCAGACGAACATCCTGGGGGGCTGAAAAACACCGTTGTCAAAGGCCCATCTGAAATGACAACAAACAATGAAAGGTCAAAATCATTACAGAATACTTTCTCACTCGGTTGCACTTATGCCGTGATTAGCCAACCATCACGAGCGAAAGAAAACAGTGTTAAACAAACAACTAAAATGAACAGTACAGTAATCAGCAAAGAGCAGCGAGCCGAACTAGAGGAGGAGTATAAAAAGTTGAAGAAAGTTTCCCTTGAATTCGATAGAGCTGAGTTCGAAGAAGGATTAAGCAAGCCTTATAGTTTATCCGAAGCGGGTACAAAAGAAATTTCAGAGTCACAACCGCTTAGACGATTCTCAGAACTGAACGATCCCACTGCACGAAACATTTCATCAAATCGACCAACTGCTAAAGCTATTCTGGAGAACATCACAAATGTCGCCCACAAAACAGAGAAACAGCGAATTCAGAATATCGAGAAAGCTTTCGAATGGATTAGGAAAGAACTTGCCGAACTTCGCGCACAAGATAAAGACATCATGCGAACATTTTCGATGATCCAAGCCGGAATAAGGAAAATAAAACTTCAACGCGCGTTAAGCGGTGATTTGGACGAGCCGTACGAATACGACATTGTGGACCACTCTGTGGATTTGAGCGCTAGTTTTTCGTACGTTCCTTTAGTTAAAGAATTTCATAATGCATTCCCAAGACGAGCTAGTCTTATCTAAACAGACTTTACAGTTAGGGGTTAAGAGTTACAACATTTTATGAGTTAAGACTGAGAGAGGGCAAACAAAGGACTATTTACTTCAGAATTAGCAAGAAGTCTGGATTACCAGTTTAGCTGTTGAATTAAGTTGAAACTCGTTTGTTAGAAAATATTTTATTCGTTGAGTGTGTTTAACCACTAGGTTATCGATGTGTTGATTTTATTATAGTTTGGATTTCTCAGAAGGCACTGTAGATGATATTCAGATTCAAAGTTTCAATGTAAACATATCACAGAAGTTTAACTAAGAAGTCCTGAGAGCGTTTGTGCTGTGTTATCATTTCTTGAATAAAAATTATTTAGAAATTGAGGTCAGATCTCAACCACGTGGTAAAGTTATATATTTTCCCTGCGGTTAGGTTAACACGATTTTAAGTCACCTCGGAACGATAGTCACGTGTATTCTAATAACCTCGTTTGAAGCCAATTAGGTACATCCAAAATTTTTCCTCGCTGATAATTAATGACTGCCTTTTGGTTGAACTCCCTAGGCGCCCGCTACAGAATTTTCTTTTGTTTGAAGGAATTAGAGTGAACACAATGGGTCAGGGTTCGACTCGGAAGCAGTTTGTTTGCGTTACTACAACATGAAAGTTTTGTTACTTGTAATGGGTGATGCCTTCAGTCTGTAGAATCAGTGCAAATAATCATTTTGTCGATAAAATGTCAATAGCATAATGATTGTTTTAATGAAAAGGAAATCTGTTAAGTACTGTCTAAGGCCTGTCTGTTTCCGGTACACGTGAGTGGATATTCAACTATCAGATCGTCAGAACGAGCGAGATCTGGGGAGAGAACATTCAGCGTCGTTTCCAGTGTCTACTAAACAGGTATTCGGACGATTCTTCTCCCCAGTTTCCGCTTGCCAAAAATTGTCAACCTTTGCGTTCAGAGCGGAAACGCGTACTGTACAGCTTTCTGTACATCTCTAGCCCTACTTGCGGGATCAGGTGATAATGCAGGCTGCAATTGGGGAATGGACGGCAAACTGTAGTAAGGTACGCAAGGATGTCGTTCGGCTGATTTATTTGTACTTGGGCAAGCATGAATTTTTTTCAGCATTTCACTGTTAAGAAAACAAGGCTCTCGCTGCCTGCTGAGAGGTTCTCTTGCTAATTTGATTAGTGGTAAGCTTATATGGATGCAATATGTAAAGAGTTTGTGCAAAAAATGCGTCTTCGTACCGAAATTTCTTGTATACCGCTAGGAAGTAAAGGGTTCGGAAACCTTTATTTTTTTTCCTCTTTACTTGTCGGAAAAAAGAAAAATTGATTCCCCATGCCATTAGTGACGTAAAAATGTTGCTGCTCAAAGGGAAAATTGGGAAAGCATGTACAGCTCGTAACTTTTTTTGTTTAAACTATCGATAAAATTCCGGCCATTTTTAAAACTTGGAGCCTGGCACCCGTCCAAAACTCGCGCATATTCTTATTACGTTTATCCACTCTCGCCGGATTTATGAGTACGCTAAATACCTAACCATAACTTATTAGTACGATGCACTTTTACCGCATAGCTTGTTCTTAAGAACTCTCTTGCCATGGTTGCATTTGCTTGACCAAACTCGCCTGATAAATGAATGCCACCAAAGTCAACTAAAACGTACTATTAAGTATAAGGAAAGATTGCCCAGTGTTTTCATTGGGCGTTTGAAGCTGAAATTTTTCTACTTGGTAAATGACCATAGGAGCTAACAAGGAACGATTTTAAAGAGGCACAGTCATAAGCAAAACTTGGAAAAGTCAAAAACAAAAAGACGCCCAAAAAATAATGATCAGTCATTTTGTTAAAAATTACTATGCTATGAGTTTACTCATGAACGCGGTCGTGGTCTTTTATGGCTAGGTCGCGCAGCCTTTTTTTCAAATTCTGCCCTCGTGTCCTAGAAAAGTTGCTAAAAGTAATTCAACTTTACTCCTCATTCACTGAACTTACTGATCTTGAAATTTTTGGCACATTTCATGGAGGAGGTTAATTACTGTAGTCATTATTTTTGTGCCGCTCTTCCCAAATGTGCCGCAAAATCCCCGTGACAGGACCCCTTTAACACCGTGCATGACGTTTCAATAGCATGCATCGAACATGCTATAGTAAGAGTAGCATCAAAAACATCAATAAAGTGAGCATATTGAATTGATTACCCTCGGCAGCTTTTCATGGTTATCCATTGCCCTAGTTGCCACGAACACACTGCGAAACCTTGCGCATGCTGCAATGTTGTTCGCCACTTCTGAATGGCCAGCTCATGCCCTTCATTCGACCGGACATTTTTGCGCGGAGCAACTGGTCGTGTTTACTTCATGGCATGGAAGAGATTACAAGGGACTGGAAGGAGGGACTCCTCATCAAACTACCGTAGAAAGGAGATTTGAGGGTCTGCAGTAACTATAGGGGGATTACACTTCTATCAATACCAGACAAAGTTCTAAACAGAATTCTTTTGGATAGAATGAAGGCAGACAATCAATTACGGGACCAGCAGGCAGGTTTTAGAAAGGACAGGTCATGCACTGATCAAATTGCCACTCTTCGCATCATAGTGGAGCAACCGTTGGAATATAGCTCATCTCTCTACATCAACTTTATTGACTATGAAAAGGCCTTTGACAGTGTGGACAGAGCCAAACTGTGGAAACTATTGAAGCACTACGGTATCCCTGAAAAGATCATTACAGTCATTCAGCAATCTTATGAGGGAATGTCATGCAGAGTGGTGTACAGAGGCCTGCTTTCAGATTACTTTAATGTCACGACTGTGTTATGACCAGTGTTATACGTGCGCGCTTCTAAGTACGATTCAACAACGACCCAAAAATACACGAGGATTTGCGAAGATATCAGTAAAGACGATAGGATCCTTTAAGACTGTAATAAAACGTGAAAGTAGGGAAGTTATAGCGGTTAGCTAAGCCTCACAAGTTCCTGCCACTCCATCCATCCCCCAGGAAATCTGTCAACCGACCTCCCTGCTAGCAGAAGCTCTTTTCCTGGTGTTCCCGTCAGCGAACACCAGGAAAGTTTCAGTTTTTCAGTTTCAGTTGTATTATCGCACACTATTTACAGAAAAACAACTTAACGGAAGATGGTATACAATGATATAGGAAAAATAAATACAGATAGAAATTAACTACAAGAAACAATATTTAATTGTGCACACTGACCAAAGTAGCCAATGAGCTTTCGAGTTGGTCACTGTCATGTAGATATAAGTTGGCGTTGGCCGCATGCTAAGTTAATTTAAACATTAAAGACGATATTATTATCATAAAAGAAAGACATACATAAATGCAAGCTAAAATAAAGGAAAAACAATGTCCTGAATATTGTACAGTAGAAAAAAAGATGGAAAAGAGCCTGTGCTAGCAGGGAATAAACCGACTTGTAAGTGTTCTTATTCTTCTGAGCCTGGTCCGACGGATCATGCTAAGTGTTGTTTCAAAAGCGCTGTCTACCTCTTCCTCAGAGTCACTGTCACTGTTACTCGCGCTAAGGCTGTCTGCCTGTTCGTTGCGAGTAGGAGACTGCTGGTAAACTGGCACCCTCTATTGAATTAGGCAGCCCATTACTTTCGCTTCGAACTTTTTCTACGCCTCTCAATGAATTGAAATTGACTGGTTTCAAGACCGTTTCAGTTTCATATATATAAGTTCAGAGGCTAAATGTGCCCGTCCTGTCCATTGTATCATTTTGACGTATATTTCCTTGTCTGGCGGATTTACCATGCATCTGAGCTCACACCCTCTTTTCAGCTTGCTCTTTTCTGGTCTGATCTCGTGTGAGGTTGGTTTGGGAATTTTGATGCGAGGTAAGGAAGCTGCATACGATGTTGGCAGTTTTTAATATGAATATAGATTTGTGGAGAACGCTGCTGCCCACTTGGAAACCCTTTTCGTGTTTCTTCAACTGATGTGTCAAACATCATCAATATTCATACAATATATACAAGTATGATGTGTTAAGGCATGCTACTTTTCAACATGAAGGTTTAAAATCTCATTTGTAACCGCGAAATAGTGACCAGTTCTGCACGTGCTGGATCTGGATGGACATGCTCAAAATTAACGAAAAAGTTCTGACATTTTTTGATCCCAGGAAATAAGTGATGTCTCGAAATTTTTATCTCATTCCCCTTTTTAACTTTTTTTCCCATTCCCAATGACCAATTCCCAGTACCAGGGACTTCAGGTAATTCCCCTGAAATAAAACTGCCAATAGATTTTTGTTCAAACTTTGTCCACTGAATATTTATCATATGAGAACTTTAACTATAAAATAAAAAAGAGGGGTGCCACGTTCATTAAGGAGCAGTGAGGCATTAAAAATGTCCGATTTTGACATTATTTAATGCTTATTACAAGAACACATTCCAAGTTATTGTAAAATCTTTGTGAGCCAAGACTCATGAAAACACGCCTCAAACTACAGTCAATACTTGTGTCGGACACAAATAAACTTTTCAAGTTTGATTTTGACAGACAGCTGAAGCCTTTTTAAAATATTGAAACCAAATTGCTTGACACGGCTATCAAACTACAAAATAGAAAAGGCTACAGTGCAGTTGCTATTTTACTTATTTATTCAATTTTCTACAATAGAAATCAGATCAGTCTTTTCTCACGCAAAGGTAATGATTAGTTGATTAAAATGACTGGAAAAAAAATTTGGGGTGCCCGAGCCCGTTAGTGAGCTATAGCCATTTTTCAACTGACAGAACTCAATATTAAGGCAAATCCGCTTTGTTTTCAATGTGCGCGTGCACGAGCGCGAGCGCGTGCAAGTAAGGATGCGCAACGCAAATGCGAGGAATCACCTTAAATCCCATTTTCCCAGAACAAAAACAGACCAATCAATCCCAGTTTGCATTTTACCATTTCAGTACCCTCTACATAAAATAAGTAAACGTTATCTTCGAGTTTCTGCGTTGCAAGGTACAACTGAATGTAGGTAAAAGAGACACAGGTTTCATTATAGGTTTCTTGTTTATTATAATAACAACTCATTTGATTTATACAAAGGCGTCATTTGTTTTCGATCGATTCCAATTTCTTACAACAAGTTAAATCCTTATTAACTATGGAGAAGAACAAATAAAATCGTTGTCCATTGATAAAGCCAAATATAATGCAATATATGCTTGTCACAAAATGTATTTAAACGTTTGTTTTTGTCGATAAATTTTAATTCAGTCATCAACTATCTTAGTAGACTACAAACTAGTCGTATGATATAAAATTTTTATACACATAATGGTTTCTAAATATTATTTTTCGTGTTTTTATGGCTAATATTTTTCTAGTTAAGGTACCTAATTTTTCCGCTGATCTCAAATTACTATACAGTCATATAGATTTATCAAAAATTGTAAAAGAGAAATCCTATGGTCATTTCAAGCCTGGCTGAACCCATGATGAACTGCATCAGTCTCTCACACGTTTGGCCAACAGTACGATTGAGAATCCGACACTTGTCTTAGTTAGGGTTTACCAGTAAATGTAATATAACGCACAGCGAAATTAGCTGTAATAGTTCCTGCCTGATTCCTTTCAATCTAAGTTTGATCGGAGCCATCTTAAATCATACTCAGATGATTTAAACACCAAACTGTGTCATGAGCTGTGTAAAACAATTGCAGTACAACGCTACACTATTTTGGTAGAATTGCGAGACAACTGCAACGCGTTGAAACTACGGTTTAATTCCACATAGTTGCAGGAGAATTGCGTACAATTGCGTTACAACAAAGCTTTGTCGTTTTCACTGGGTAGATATATAAACGACTTCTCCTTTTCTTCTCTTTCAGTTTTGAAACAAATTCAGGTAACTTAGTCGTGGGAATAACAAAGGAACTTGTTCATTTCTGTCTTAAGGCTAACTATACAAAATGTACAGCAATATAATGATTTGACATCAAAAATTAATTTAATTTAGCTAACAGTATCAAAATACTAGCAAAATTAACGAATAACATTTTTAAACGAGGACACGAGAGAGAACGGATTATGAATACCAAATGAAAGATATATAACATAAATACTATCTAGTCTATTTATACAAAATCAGTATGAACGACCGTCTACTTTACACTAAACTCAATATCTACTATATAAAACAATGATTTTTAGATCCACGTTATATAAAACAATCATCTCTAGATCTGAGTCTGTTTCTTTTAAGAGTTAAGCATGGAGGTTCAGTTGGCTGGTAATATAGTAGATCTTTCCATGCATATTTGAAATCAGTTTAACTACTCCATTTCTTAATGCAAATCTGCATGGGTTTTGCCAATGTACAAACTGAGGGAGAAATCAAGGACGTCAAAATTGGCTGCCATTGATCCTAGAAACAAAAGAATAATAACTTCCACCAAGAGAGCATGAAGGGTGCGACAGCTAATCCCCCAAATAGACCCTATTACGTAATCCATCTCAAGTTATTTTAAGCTAAAAATAACTTGAGATGGATTACCTTTGGAATAAAGTTTAACTGTCTGACCCTTCATTCTCTCTTGTTTCACCCGAGTAGTGTCTATGACAACAAATTTTGACATCATACCCTGACTCTGATTCTGTTCACTTCTGGGTGTTAACACTTAAGTTTTCTTCACCCGCATCATTGGGCTATCTGTACTAGAGTGTCAAAGTTTAAACTTTCTGAGCCACGTTTAATTTCGACATAGCATTAATGTAGTCCTACTTGATAAACTTTCCTCCATGTTTTATCTCTTGCCTGGATATCTAAACATTGGGAGAGAACATAAATGAAATACATCATAAGCAGAAGATTTCACCACGACTGACTTCCACGAGTGTGTGGATGCAGGGGCCTGTAGGTCAACAGGGAGCCCATGGCCAGTTGATTCCATCAGCTTATATCAATATCACGAAGAAACAATCTTCTAGCTAAGTAGTTAAGACCAACACCCCTAGTTACGAAATTTTAACCCAAAGCCACAATTTTGAAAAAGGAAACGAGTCTACCACCACATGTTGGAATCAGCTGCGGCGCTCCCAACTCTAGAGGCAGCGATACGCAGAAACATAGAATCGTTCAACTGAGCAAATATCTCAGAATTTACGATACAAAACGCATAACGAGGACCCAGTCCTCTGGTCCAAGCTGGCAAAATAGCCATTTCGCGGCCTGTCCTGAGAGCTACTGTAATCGTAATACCGTAATCTGGCGTGATGTTATGATGTTATGGGAGGGGATAGAGAGTGCGTTCCTTTGGGGTGATCTGGATCAGGATCCAAGATCACTCGGATCATGGTGCATCAAAGGGACAGATAAATCCGTGACCAGAGTGGATTAATCGGTTCCTTTGATATACCATGATCCGAGTGATCTTGGATCACTGATCCTGATCCAGGTCACCTCAAAGGAACCCACCCAGAGAGTATCATATCCAAGGACAAACACCCGGGCATATCTTTGGATATAAATAGAAGCTATTGGACATGTTGCCGATATATTCGTCAAAGTAAAACTTGCTAGTCCCGAAACATAACATAAAACGCATCGTTTGAAAGTGGGCGATATCGCTCTGGGTTGACAAGCTTCAGCTAGCGTGAACCTCGAGAAAACCCTCTTCTGAATTCATATAAGCCGAGTCTTGTATACATTGTAAAGATCTACTCTTCATGCATGTAAGGGATTAGGAGAAAATACTTTTGAATGGATAAAGTCAACAAAAACCTTTCAAATGCGGTCAAGACAATTCATTTTCATGTTTGTAAGAATCGGATTAAAAATTCGACCAAAAACTAATGAACCGCTTATTCTTCGGGTCCTGAATTCCGCATTCCGGCCTTCAGCTTTATACATCAAATTGGAGTCAATAAAGCTATTGCAGTAAAGTTCATCTAACAGTACAGTAAACCAGTCTTAGATGAAATTTTGTCGTGATATTCGAAATAATTGAAATGCTACTTAGTGCATGGAGGCTGTTGGTCGATATTACAGGTTGAGACCATTTCAATATACGTAGCTCAAAAAAAAAATTACTACGCTAAGTTTTAAAAGAGATTTTGATATGAAGTCGGCCTGTCGTTTGGTTTCATTAGTTAAATAAGTATGTATATTAAAAATAAACCGCCATATTTGAAAGCGGCTTTCTTGAAGTTTGAGAGCTTCAGTCAAACAGAAACCGCACACAGGACAGTTTTGTACGATCAACAATATCTCGTTCTTGGCTTCATCGATATTGCCTTTCATTCAATAAAATAACTCACGGGAAATAGCTAGGTCAGAACCGGCCATATCTAATGATAAAACTGATATAATGCAATGATGCAGAGATAGGTATCAATTGTAAAATGTTTTTGGATGGAAAATGAAATTACACCTAATAAGGAAATACCTCCTGTTTTCATTCAGGTGATAAATTAAAAGTTTAATTTCTTCTTCCGGCCGTTCGAGGATTTCGACTGAAACATGACAAAGCACTGCTAAAGTATTACACAGGCGTTTCTGATAGCAAATATCATAACAACAGAGTGATCTGGTTTCCATGTCATCCACCTCAGGAAATTACCCCCAAAAAGGGGGAAATGTTTTCCGATGTCGTGCATACCGCAAGGAAAGTAGCAAAACATTTTTGAAACTGATAAGAATTTCGTTCTATAGACTGACAGCTGGAAGAGTGATCCACTTGAAATTTGGCAAACCACAAACTTGGAATTATTGAGTCGTGTTCTTTTTTCGGTTGAACCGACGATCAACATTAAATTTTGTCGTGCAGTCGCTTGCTCTGACTGCTCCTTGACCCTCCTTGCTGTGCAGAATTTCGAAATAATTTTGTTTGCTTGGAACTGTAATGTGGAAACAAAGGTGTGATATGATATTAAGCTTTGGTTAGATTTGTGATTGCGGAATGAAAACACGATTCTTTCCAAGACAAGCACGGAGAAATGCGATAAGACTGTTTTAGCTGGAAGAATAAATTCATACCGGTTTCTTTTGTAAGCTGTGCAAAACACTCGAATACAAAAGACGAAATCCGGACATGAAGGAATTTCTTTGCTAACTGACACGAAAAAATCGTTCGATTAAGAAATATGATATTTTAATCAACACAGTTTCTAAGACTGGGACTATACTGAGCAGTACCTTCCTTACAAAAACAAGTCGCATACCGGGACAAAACATTTATGAATTAAAAACCTCCTTGGATTACCAAGTATTTAGTTGGGAGGGGCTTACGCACGTTTTTGGGAGTGAAGTTCATAGGCAGCCATTGTTTATAGTGTCTGCTAGTTTTTTCCTTCATTAATCGACCATTACAATATATTCTTATCGAAAAGGGCGTGTGATTAAAAGGCGCCAAAGGTCTACGATTTCTTTTAAGGGCCACCAACATCCACAGAAATCTACATATGAGACTCTTGCATTTTGTGGATATTTCGTTGTTGTTAAGCTTAGACGTTGCAGTTTTGTCGTCATGTTTCCGGACTCAAGGTTACCCTTACAATATACATTATCTAAATACCATGAGAGGTCAGAAATATGAAATGCACCGCCTATTTTGTCCTTATATCCTGTGCAAAAACGTGACTATTGGGAGACATAAATAAGCTTTGAATTACATCCGATCAGCCTACACTACAAAGGCGGTTGTACAATTATCTCTTTTTTTAGCAGCGAGGATTAGTACACTTCAAACCTAATATCTTTGCAAATCTAGTTCTTTGTTATTGGCTGAAAAAACATCTTCATTGTCAAAGTAAGGCCCTCAGCTAAGTCAAATACAATTGTTTCTAGAGAATGTTTTAATGAGGCGGTGCAGTGGGGCAGATATCATAACGCGCAAAACGTGATCGTTGCTCGACTATATGTTTGCTAGAGCTAAAAGGAGGTTAGATCAGGGCATCACAGATCCGGCGGTATTTTTGCTTGTGTTAGGGAACAGATTATTTCAGACGGTCAATCCTCTTATACCCAACACCGTGCCAAGTTTTAAACGCTAAGAAATATTTTTACTTTCTAAAACACTTGAACCTTACAAGTACTGATGATTCCTTTCAAGAAAGCGTGAACGCGACCATGCGGTTGAGTCATGTGCTGAGGCTCGTAAAGAAAATTGGGTTCTAGACGCGATTTTTACTCTGTACCTGGGTATTGAACGCAAGTCTGCCAGAAAATTGAATTCGTAAGTTCAGATAGGAGTGTTATTTGTAATAAGCGCAATGTTATTTGAGATAGTCAGAGTTCAAGTTTTGGACCAAAGCTAGCAGCAAAAATAAACATTGTTACACCAATGCACACATAAACACGATAAAAAAGCAATCGCTTTATAACGATCAAGAAAAATATAAACGTTATGAACTTAACAGCACAAATATGGCAAAAATGGAACATAATAAAAAACTGTTCCAGATAATAATGCACACAGGGGGTCTCAGTGTAGCCATGACTACTTATGTCGTATTGGGTAGGAATTATGACAACCACACTGTATTACATCTCTTTTTGAGAAATAATTCTTCTCTTCCAAAAATAAACGAGAAAACCGTGAACCTGTGGAAACTGAAACGAACGAAACAAAGAGATCACATTCCTTTGATGATCCTCATACTTTTCGCTAAAATCGCTTGTTTCGCTCGTAAAGCCGATTTAACACATAACGCATGGATGTCCGCCAAAAATGGCAAGAATACTGCATGTGTTTTCTTTCCGGAACTTTTTCAAATAGAGTGAAAGTCAAGTGTGCAGTTTCCGCAGTGCCAGAGAACTAAACTGTCTAGTCTTGGATGTGACAATCTCTACCGGTTCGAAACTGCAGTGAAAGCATCGTCTCGTGATGCGTATAAGCACGTCGACAAAAGCCTATTTTGGGAGCATTCTTTACATGTAAAAGCCAACGTCAATTTCTTTTCTTGACGCAAGTACACCAAATCCATGCCTTAAAATACAGTGCTCAATTAAATGTTTTTGATGGGATGGGACAAAAGACTCCTTGAAGATGTCTAATTAAATTGACGTTGCGGTCAAATGTGTGCTTTGCGTTTCTTTTGAAGAAAGATTACTTCAGCTTCACCCCATGACCCTTAAGAACTTATATTGCATTTGAAGATTTTTCCCTCTTGAAGAAACACGCAAAGTCTACTGTCACAATGAGACGAATTCATCGTCTTTTTTCCCATGTCTATGGGATTGAAACACCTTACGATCTTTTTTAATAAAGTTAAACAATTGTTGAATCAACTTTTTTTGTTTGCAGTGAGAAAACGACTAAATAGGCCGTTTGATGACAGCGATCGGAAGTCAGCGAACCCTTTGACAGACCTTGAAGTACCTATTTGTACGGGATTTGTACCATGAGGGCACTGTTTTCTTTCAAAACATTTTTGCGTTCAAAATTTTCAGCATTGTTAAACCCAAGGTGTTTGCATTCAATGCTGTGGTCTGAAAAGAGCCTGAAGGAAATTTGCAACACAAAGGAAGTTCTTTGTGTAGATGAAGAACAATTAAGGTTGTTTTGGCTGTGAAAAAATTGATCAATGTCCTTATAAACGATGTCCCGCAAGACTGGTTTTTCCCACGCAAAACGTTCTTGATTAATGGCAATTACTATTACTGGTGAACTCATATTTTCCTTCACTGAGCACGGAATTTGTATGCGTCCTTTCTTCGACCGCTTTTAGAAAAGAAAAAACTTCAATGTACACAGAGACCTGCATTAATTTTGAGGTGTGATTCAAACAATAACCCAATTTGATCTCGTCAAGCGGCGAAGTCTGGAGTCTGAATGTAAACTAGCATGTTAAGTTAAGTATTGCAGTTGTACAACTGTTAAACGTGTGCCGGAAACAATAAGTTGTGTAGAAAAACAAGTTTCTTAACAACTTACTCACCCGCCAGAGAGAATATTGCCTAACTTCAACACCAGCTAAATCGTCTTGAGCGGGTATGCGCGAAATTGCCTTCGGTCAGTATACGGTTTTGGATTTGCGGGGCGCTGTCAATTTCACTTGGGTCAATGCAGGTCGCGTCGAATTCTTCCGCCTTCAGTTCGTTCTTTAAGTGCACAATTTTCGCACGTAAACTGATGAACAAGCTGACTAGATCTCTGTCCGGTGTTTCAATGCGATTAAGTTCTTCCAGGATCCACTTAAGCGCTCTGCTCAGTTCCTCCAACCTTTCTTTTTTATTTTTATTCTTCCCCTCTAACTGAAGCTTGCCGAGAAGCTGCCGAGCTTGTTCTAGCGCACTTTGCGTGCTGTAACCGGAAAGTTTTGCTGTTGACGCAGGGTTCAAGGAACGTGCAGAGGAGAAGCTTGCCACTGAATATCTGCGCGGTTGGTTTTTACTTGAATAAGAGTCGAGCGAATGTTCAGCGGAACCCCGGCGAGCTGTCCTTGATGTGGAATTGGAAATAGTGCGGCTAACCTCCCTGAAATGCGCTAAATCACCGGATATCGGCTTAGTTACTAACGCTCTATACACGGTACTATCACTGTCAGACGATGAGTGATATGAGCTGTTTGATGAAAAAGATGCTTCGCTGCTATTGTCGCTTAGCACGTCCTCCATATCCAAAGAGCGATTTATGTCCCCTTTTACGTCTTCTACGTATAATCCTCTGAATTTGCCCACTCCGTTCATTTTAGCGCCCTTAAATCCTTGCGCCTTTGCCACTAGTTCCTTCCAGCGATCGTCTTCTTCGTTTCTGCTGCAATCAGCACTTTCCATATCCTTTACGTCGTCCTCACATGTCTTAGATCCTTGGTTCGAACTTTTTCGCGGTTGCGGCAAAACAATGCTGACTTTTTTGGATCCTGTATACCTTGGAACGCTGTGAAAGCAACCATCGGAAAATCGGCGGCAATTGAGCGAAGAAGCCCTGCTGCTTGCATTGTTTGTCGCGGTTGGAATGGATCCCGTTTCGCCATCCTCCATGTCGTGTTCCTCTGAGAGAGCGCTGAAGGTCGGAGTATTACTCCCAGAGAACCGAGCGGAGGCGAGAAAACCGTCCGAAGCGCGCCGCGTTGTACGGGGCTTGGACCACTGCAAGGAAGTATTCCTTGCAGGGGTAATGCGGCGGATCGGTTGTTCAATAGTTATTTGAAATCGAGGACGTACCATAGCTTCTGTTTCCGTGTTTATATCCTCATTCGATGCGCTGCGGCTCGGCATCCCTGTTCGTCCGTTGCGGTAGAACCGATCGTGGTTCTCATTGCTTTCGGATTTTCTTGTGGCCGGAAAACTCTCCGCTTCAAGGGAGCGAGAATGGCTCAACTTGCCTTGATCCCAGCCGTTTTCTTGTACTTCCCAAGTGTTGTACATAGTGTCTTCATTCGAGGTAGTATTACTCCAGACAGGCTGCTCGTAACTTGTGTCCTTCATATTCACTGGCCCGCAGAGCATTCTATAGAACACCCCGGCGGTTCACATACGGTACAACTGCGAGCAAACATTGCGTGACGTGGTGTTCTTCATACAAGCTCGTGATTATTCAAATGACACTCGTGGTTTCGTTTGAGTTATATTAATCGACCACAGATATGACCACGTCTAGATTCCTCGAATGTCGAGAGCCACATTAATGCATTCCGAGCGTCATGTAGCTGAGAATTTGCCAGATAAAGATATGAAACTTCCAATCGTTAAATTTTGACAGCTGGGAAGTCATTTGTCTATTGTGCGGTTAATAACTTTGTTATTAGTGACAACAGCACGTACCGCGTGACCCTGCGGGCATTCGGCTACCCCTCTCCTACAGGGGTCGGAATAACAAACAAAGACACCCCGCTTTCTGGATTGTCAAACGCAGTGTGTAGCTTTTTTACGCTTCACTAACGCTTTATGACGCTAGTAGACGGATAGAAATGCAAAGAAAGGTTCGGTTTCAATATAGTCATAAGCGATAACAAAGTTGCCTTTTCTTGGGAGGGGTAAGGTTGTTCGGTGTCTTTTGTAACCCTTCAATTTAAATAATATAATAAACTCACGGAACTATTTGACAGGTCAAGATCTTTGTTTTAGCAATGAACTGCCATCGATTCAAAACAACCAAATGATAAATCTGTTTTCAAATAGACTCTTAAAACACAATACCAGGCGCAAGGTTTTGAGCTGCGGACAGGAAAGAGGCTGTGTTGGCAGGGTAAAACGCTATACAAATTTGAAATTTTTGAAATTCTTACGGAGCCTATAATCCCATGTTAAATATGTTTGTCTCCATGGTCAACACCACGAAGCTTCAAAACTTATTGAGCGTTCTTTAATTATGTGGACCTCTTTTGTTTAGTTGCGCAAACACAGGTCATAGCATTCAATTTCATATTAACCTTTCATCTTGCTCAATTGCCATCTCATAAAAGACAGTTACATTCAAATATATTTCCTTCCTGCTCGTCTGTGCGTGGCAGTTCTTGATATTCTTTGAAACTCTTTAACGGGACCGATTTTGAGAGCGATGAAAAGCTAAGAATTTCACGGAATTGTTTAAATTCATCAACCACGTGCCTCATGCATGTGTGAAATCTGGATATTTGTAATTGGTGTTCTTTTTCAGCAAAAAATTTCAGCGCACGAAAACCAAGTTGACTGAAAAAAACGGATGCCCATTCACGCTGACTTAGCCTTTCTCAATGAGTAGTTGCGTAACAGTGGCCACAATGATGAAGCGTCCAATCGCAATAGAGGCCTCACGAGGTTCTCCTCAACCTGTGGACAGTCTGGCGAAGTACATTTTAGTGGAAAGCCATACAGTTTTCTGATTGCACAACATGCTTGCAAAGAATGTTCACGACGTTAATTAATTTCTTGTGATATAAATTGTCTTTACACGATAAGTATGCTCTAATTGGAAAAGCGATTTAAAAGCTAATTACGTTTTACTCAGCACATGATGGCTCTTAACTTCAGGTGGGGAGGGTAAGGAAAGGCTCAAATAGTGGTACTGCTTGATGCACTTCTGTGTGGTACGTGGGTGGCGGTGATAGAGGTTTTACTGAGGTACGCGAATGGTTTTAGGGGCATAATCAGTGATTAAAAGCTCAGACACACTTCAACTTTGACTAAATGACAACTGAGATTTCTTCTAACTCGCGTGACAGGGACGCTGTTGTACACAGATCCGAATAGACACTGGCGTCACTGGAATAAAGGATTCCATGCAGAGGCACACAGCTCTCTGTCATATTAACACGTGATGAACACGATGATTCCTTTCTCGGACCATTCTTAAGCCCATAAAAGGAGGATGAATAACCAACTTGAAGAAAAAAACCCCGACCGCTTTTAGACTTGAAATAAACACTACAAAAAGGGTTGACGACGATGATTGAAATTGTCGCTGCACCTTGCATGTAGTGGCCCTACTAAACATGTTACAAAATGTCGTCCCCCTCCTGATGAGGGCTTAGTCCAAGGTAAGCCAGTATAATGGTTAGGCGACTAATTCCTATTCATGCCACTTAATCACTCCTTTAAGGCGCTTAAGAGACCTTACAACGTCTCTTGAGAATTATTAATATTCACTTATGCTGTCCGTGTACACAGCCCAAACTAATACATAATTTTTCACGTTATTGCAAGATAGTTGTGTGCCGGTATGTAGATTCGTTTGTATGCAGGTTACGTAATTGTGCTAAGAAGCGAATATTTGAGGAGTTTGTCTGTTAGGAGTTGTCACTCGACGGCATTTCCATTTTTGATCACTTCATTCTGGAAATTTTGTTTTCGTAGAATTTCCGTGTTTTTGTTTAGTACATTGATTGTATTAGTAACTATCCTAGGGCCGCTTATGTTTGTTGCGATAAACTATGCTAGGGTTGTTTGTGTCTGATCAATAAAAGAGATGCCCCCTCCTAAAAGACTGGTGTTTTCTTACTTGTACTAAGTTAGAAATTATTTTGTTTTCGTTTCACTGCAGAGTGATTATACAAAAAATATTTACATGACGACAAAAACACCAATATCAAGGGTAGAAAGACTATTGTATTTGATTGGTATTGAGCAATCTGAAATAGACAAGTTTAGAAACGGGACGTCGGTTTGTTCTTCGTCGCTACGTGTTTTTGGATTGGATGGTAGGCCATCTGCAGTATTATAGCACAATGGCTCCCTTGAAATGATTCATTACAATTTTTTAAAACATAGACTAGCACCGTGTGCAAATTCTAGGAAATGCACTGACGATAAACGGTACAACTGATCAGCCAAGGTTACCATCTATGGCATCTGGACCCCGCTAATTCGAACTCGTTTTTTTTAAATTCCCTGTTACTATTGATCTCAGACGTCTGTTTAAATGGCTTTCTTGCAGGCCCTTTTTACGCACCGATCACACCCGACGTTCTGCTAAAGAACTATCACCCAGAGCGCGTATCCATAATCTCTGACGGATGCCCATTATGGTTTCATTCACGTGATTTAAAAAAAAAAAAAAGTGATCACGTGATAACAAACATCTCTCGACGCGGATGGCCACAGTTTGCAGCACAGTTGTTGCAAATCGGCCTCAAAAGTACTAAGTTCGGGGCAAATCTTATCCATGCGATGGATTTTGCATCTGTCGAACTCTTCTCTATAACATACTTGGTCTATATCAAACTTGGTCTAATTTCGTATCAACCCTAACCCATGCTGGATGTCAGATGCCGAATTGGAAATTCGGCAGTGGTCTTACCGTACAAAATTGGTATGCAGGTTACGTAATCACGCTAAGAAGTGAATATTTGAGGAGTTTGTCAGTTAGGAGTTGTCACTTGACGACATCTTCGTTTTCGATCACTTCATTCTAGAAAGTTTGTTTTAGTAAAATTTCCGTATTTTTGTTTAGTACGTTTGTTGTATTAATAACTATCCTAGGGCCGCTTATGTTTGGTTTGTTGCATTAAACTATAGAAGGGCTGTTTTTGTCTGATCAATTCTTACTTGCACTAAGTTAGAAATTATTTTGTTTTCGTTTTACTGCAGAGTGGGCATGATTAGACAACAAATGATGACATGTACGGGGAAAACAACTATGTTACTCTTACCTAGCCCTTGGTTATTCAGAACAGCAGGGAAAAACTCATCCAATTATCTTCTATTTTGACTTCATCTATAAAGTTACAGTCGCATAAGAATTTTAAACAAATTTAAAAAAAGAGTATTTTTGAGACATACTTGTAGCTTCCCTCAGTGTAATAGAATGACTTTATTTTCATGAATAACAGCAGATCTTATCATAAATCAATAAATAACAGGGATAAAAATGATAAAAGTAAATACAATAGCGAATACACAGAGGAAATCTAAAGAATCTGATCGGGTAATTTAAGGACTTTTTTAACTGTATTCATCAGCTGCCAGCTGTTTTTTTTTTAGTGGATAACAACACGAGAGCCACATAAATTGTCAGAAAAAACACATTTCGTCTTTCATCAGCTAGTTTTAACTTTTTCTTGACAGCTCTTTGTGATCATACCAGCAAATTTATCTGAAGACGTGAAAATATTGCGAATATTTTGGTTTAGAGACCAAGGGGTCAAAATTTCGAAAATATGATTCTCACGTCTGTTGAAGTGACTTGCTTCATTCACATGATTTTAGAAAAAAGGTGATCACGTAATGACGAATTTCGTGATCTCTTCGTGTCATGGCTGAATCTGCCGTCGAGGAAGTTGCTTCACAATTTGTTGGCAAGTTTGTTGAGTTTCGCACTTTCTGGCAAGATACAATCCAAGGTATGTTACAGACAGATGCAAAATCCATCGCATGGATAACATTTGCCTCAAACTTGGTACTTTTGAGGAATTTAATTTGCGGCAGCTGTGCTGCAAACTGTGGCTCTACAACCGGATGAATCCGTAAGATTATCCCTGATGAGAATACTCTCAGGGAAGTTCTGCTGAAGCCCTATAAACTGGCCACGGCGACAGTATCTCTGGTGGAGTAAGTTTTGGTCAACGGAGTGTTAGTGATTTTTTAAATTCAATCGTCTTTTCATCCATTAGGGTTAAATCTACCCTCTCTTCTAATTAACACTTGCCATGTTTTTTTGCCCTCAATTTGTGACTTCTTAAGGAAGTATAGATTATCACAATAAAAGAGTAGCATTTCTTGTACATCTGAACATGCCGAGTATCCTTCATTCCTTCTCACGCCTGATCCAAGAATCATGACTTAGATCTCGTATCATTTACCCTTCGCAGGGTAAATATTGAACTACAGTGAACTAAGCAGGAGAATAAGGGATAAATTTAGTTACTTTGTTGGCACGGCAACAGACCGCAACGATGTTTTATTCGCCAGTATTTGTAAGTGATTTATTTCGCTTGTTAGAATTCTCTCTGCCCCCCGTCGTTTTGCCGTTTAACACAATAAAAGTTGTTTTTTGGCAACAACTGAAAGAACCCTGGTCCTGTCCTGATTGCATAACATCGAACTAAACTTAAACTATAATCCGGCATCGGTAGCAAAACAATCTATTTTTGCGTGATCAGCAGCCATGTCTTTGTCTTCTTTGCGATCAGACCTTGCAAAGGAAAGTGTAGCAAGGAGATCGCACGATATCACGTGTGCAAGTGCATTTGTCTTCCATTGTCATTTGATTCAGTTATTATTGTTTGCATGATCAGCCACGCTTTTGTCCCATTTGCGGTCACGTCTCGCAAAGGAAGCAGCAGCAAGAAGCTGAGGTCGCACGATGATATCAAGTGTGAATGGTGGTGCACGTGTGCATAGTGCCGCACGTGTGCATAGTGGTGCACGTGTGCATAGTGGCGCACGTGTGCATGGTGGCCCTCCACTGTCATTTGATTCAGTTACATGATGAGAGTAGCATGTGAACCCAGTCTGTCTTCAGTTAACAAGGGAGCATAGAATATACTCACTAACATTCTACACATCACATAACTAGTGAAAATCCACGCAGGCTGAGAACCACATTACAAAGACTACCACTGAAATTCTGTAGCTCTTGACCCGTTGATTAGTTAAATTTTAGACCAACACTTCAAGGCAGTTTACTTAGAGTTAACTAATGAAGGATAAGATATAAAAAATAATAATCTGTCATGGGCCCTAGACTACTAATAATCAGTTGAATACCATCATTCCAAGGGGGCCACATTACAGGTTAAGGGATTGCTTCGGTATCTGTTAGGCGTTCGCGCTCTTTTCTTTCAATTTCTATTTTTTAAATATGCGATAGGTAAGGTAAAGGTAAGGTAAAGGTAAGGTAAAGTCTGCATACGAGCCAAGTGGCCCATCAGGCGGGAGCTTATCCCGGTTTCTGTAGCATGAAGCGACTAGGAGTATTTCTACTCCCCCCTGGATGGGATGCTAGTCCATCGCAGGGTTACACCCAGCATTAAGTTCGCCGGTATATATTTATACACCTGGGTGGAGAGAGGCACTGTGAGAGTAAAGTGTCTTGCCCAAGAACACAACACAATGTCCCCGGCCAGGGCTCGAACCCGGACCGCTTGATCCGCACTAACCATGAGGCCACCGCGCCTCCCATAAATATGCGATATAGAAACTTAAAAGTTTGTAAAACTGTAATCTTAGTATACCTAGCAGAACAGCTGCGTTTTACAAAAATGAGAGTTTTAGTAAAACCTATTTTTGATGAATGTTGACGGTAGAGAACAGGGCTCGGTTGTTCAAAACCGCGATTAGCGCTAATCGGGAATTAAATTGATTAACCGACGATTAAAATTTTAAAATCTGTGATTAGATTGCGTTGCTCAAAGCCCGATTGGTGCTAATCAAACTCTAATCGGCGGGTTAAACCACGATTGGGAAATTTAATCGACGATTAGGCTTAATCGGAGGTTAGTTTAATCGTGGTTTTGAACAACCGGGCCCAGTACTTTACCAAACCAAGAGATAATCTCTTGACCAAACTGAGTCTCAAAATTCCCATTGTGGATTAAGAATAAATATTTTCTCCTCCTGGTGCAAACACTCGCATGAACAACATGCCGGCGGCTTCTCTTTAAAGTTTATCGCTAATTGAACTCAAGGAACGGGTCACATTTGGTAACAAGAGTTAGCCTCAGCTAAAAAAATACAAAGCTCTGAGTAATGTATATGGTAGGTATAAAATGCAATTAGGTTATAAAGGATTTATAATTATCCGATGTTAATTGTTTTTTTTCTTGCTCAGAGTAATCACAGCTCGGTAAATACAAACCCTGCCCTATGCACGCTAAAAATCAAATGCAATAATTTTGGAAAGGTCTTAATTCAGTTTTGTTTAGTCTTACATACAGCTGTTTACGTAGTGTGTGGGTTGAATCAAAAGGTTTGTGTTCATTTTCAATGTCTTGACGAGAAAATCAAGGGGGCTTGCTTTTATGAACATCGATTAGCAAAGAAAATATTTGTAGAAAAATTTCAAGAAATCTCTAGTTTGTTTTCCTTTTTAAAAGTAGTAAAATTTAATTTGTCAATGGCTCCATCAATTCGCGAGCATAAATGCCTTTGATAAAGTTGATTTTTGCATTCATCTTTGATGAAAGGAGTCAAGATGATACTACTAGTGTTGCTGCTGCTGTTAGGAAGTATTGTAACAGGTGAAAACGAATTCGCGTGGTTATTTCTATCTTTTTTTTTTTAAAGCGATACCTAGTTTTTAACGGATTTTTTTTAAAATATGATCGGGAAACGTGTCATTCTCTTTTGTGTTAAAGGATGTTGATGGTTCCGAAGTTGTTCTGCCATTTTATTCAGGTTTTTATCATTGTTCACATGCCACCAGTTTGGCTTCAGTTAACGTTCTAATCGCTTCTCAGTTAAAGATGGGCTCAGTTTGAAATGATTTTAATCAGATAACACGGGATAACACTTCTCTTAACTGTTTTGAGTGGTTTATTTTAAAGGCGCACTTCACGTTTTCAATGTCATCTCTCCAAGTTTCATCCGCTCAATGCATCTTTTCAAGTCAGTAATGTTTTTTTTTTCAATATGTTTCCCTACTCGATCTATATTCAAGCCCAGTACACTAGCTTACAACAATTGCGTTCTTCTTTTCATTTCATTGCAGGGCAACTGCCCTGTGGCTTTACGCCCATTTCTCAGTCACGTGTCATAGGAGGCCAGGATGCTAAGCCAGGAGCTTGGCCGTGGCAGGTAAAGACAATGTACATGACATGAAACTATTTCATTGCGTTCTACGTTCTGGCTGTTTGGAGTGACTCGCTTCAATTCAAGCAACAAACTGACTGAATACACAGTCATCATATAAGATAAAATACTAGGATCTTAATCCTGCTCGTTGTAATCGTCGTCACTGCTCTTAGTTTTCAATGTGCACCTCAAACCAGAATGTTTGTGTTATTTTCCCTCACGTCATGGGTGATTTGAATGACTGTATTATTACTCTCATTTCCCGGCCAATCGATGTAATAGCCTGGAGATTTTCCTGAAACAACACAGATTACTTAAGGATATCCGAATGGCAGGGAAGGTTGGAGTACTGTGGACTTACTTCATCTAATTCTTCAGTAACAGTGTAAGACCAACGATCACAAAAGCGGTCTACTTAACAAATAAACTCCATGTTGCCGTGCATCTGCTTAGTTATAAATCGCAGATGACGTCAAAATGTGGTAAGAACAAAACAAAGCGTACACGAGCCGTTACGGAAAATTCTACGAGATATTTCCTTTGTTACGTTATGTGTTTGATTTGCTCAGTTGGATGGGGTGCAGCACGGAGGGAACTTATCTTATCATTGATCACGTGACTGGTGATAAGTGATGACTGAAAACTAGTAGATTATAGTTCATTATCCTCACTCTAATAAACTACAGTTGGTTCAACTTTTGCTTCAACTCAGTCAATACATCGCTTGCAGAGAAATGAGGAATGTAAATTAAAAAATATTTTGTTTGATTTTTTTAGATAGCTTTACAGCGTTATGGAAGTTTTATCTGTGGAGGATCACTGATTAGTTCTGACTGGATAGTAACCGCTGCTCACTGCGTGGCAGGCAGTTTGTAAGTGTTCGCTTAAAGTGCATAGCTGCAAGTAACAACAATAGATTCAACCAACCGACCGACCGACCGACCAACCGCACCCCACCCCCCCGCCCACCCTACCGATCGATCGACCGACTAACCAACCAAACAACCTGACTACCCCACCAACCCTTCCAACAGTCAAAATGTCTTTAAATCCTATTCAGACCCAAAATGGGCACATTCAAGATGGTGGATGTTCGAAAATCACTTCAAGTTGCTAAATTGTATTGTTCCTTAGGAGGTGGCATACCCCGCCGCCACCCCATCCCCTATTCCCCGTCGTAAGAGAGTGTAAAAGCCTGCTGGGTTTATTCCTCGAAAATTTTACCCTACACTCATTCAGCATCCAGTCATCATTCTCCCTTGTCTTTTTGGTAGAAATCCTGCTGATTATAAAATTGTCGTGGGTGATCACAATCGCAACACAAACGAGGGCACAGAGGAAACGATTGGAGCCAAACAAATCATCTACCACCCACAGTATAACCCAAGCGTAATCAACAATGACATCGCCTTGATTCAACTAGCCAGTGCTGTAAAGCTTTCCCAGAGAGTGAATCCTATCTGCTTACCATCTCATGACTCCGATATTCCCATAGGATCAAAATGCTACATCACAGGTGATCAGCGTGACCGCTTTGATGATTTCAATAGTGTGGTTAAAGACAACGTATGGAAAGTCTATGAGCTGGATGTTTGCGTTATCTGTCCACTGCTATTATTTCCCATTAGATTTAACTCGTCTTGTTGGCCTTGGTGAATCTAGATCGGCAATTGTCGCTTTTCCCTTTCTACTCTAGAATGTTGGAAATAAAACATAAACTTCGGTGAAGTCGAGACCCAACACCGAGCTCATTGCTGTCATTGCTTCCCAACAATTGAAAGATTAATTTGTTAGAAAACCAATCTTAAACTGTGAACACAAAAGTAAAGAGAAAATGATAAGTACACTTTTTTTTCCAAATGTGCATTGCCAAGTGAGATTACAAGAGCTACAGTCGGCAAAAAAGTAATAATAAATAAATTAATTAATAATATACATGAAAAAATTACTCGATTCTGATTCTTAATTTCTTGAATCTAATCGATGCTTAAAATTGCAAAATTATCCCATTGCTTTCTCTAGGCTGGGGAAAGATCAAACATCCAGGAAGTTCTCATCCCATCCTACAGCAGGCCATGATGCCGCCCATCGACAAAGGGAAGTGCCAACAAAAGATTCAAGCCGCTGGAGGTATTTCAAAAAGTTCTATTATAGCTGTCTAAAGATCATAGAAACCGAAATGAGTACAAATGTCACCTTCTGCCGGAATAATCAAACTAAATTTTGCTGCTGCTGTTTTATTTTGCTGTTAGTTTGATTTTGTCGCTATTAGTGTGAATGCTGTATGTCAGTATGTTGTAACGTAGTGTATGTAGCTCAGCTGAATTAATTTTTTTGCTGCCGTTAATTTGACCACGTCTGTGCCCAACCAGAAAGCTCTTGCTACTTTGGTCACCGCTCACAAACAAATTTTATTTCTTTGTGGCTTCACATTTCTTAATTTTTTATTATTTTCAGTACAGTTACCTTTTAAATTGTATGTAAATAACCTGTATAGTGTAAATAAAGAATTGAACTGAATTGAATTGAATTGATCAATCAGCTTCGTATTCCGAGTGTAAGTCACGGCCTCGTTGTCAAAAGCTAAGTAAAACTTTGGCCTGACTGAACACGAGACTAGGGTGGACATTAGATATGCGAGTTCCAGGCTGATATCTCATTTGTGCTTATGTATCATTCTCTCTTTCAAGTTCCAATCCCTTTAACTCCACAAATGTTGTGCGCGGGCGTCGAGAATACAATATTAAGCGGTTGTCATGGCGACAGTGGAGGTCCGTATGCGTGCCTGAATTCGGACATGAAAACCTACACCCTGCACGGTGCCGTCAGTTGGGGCTCTGGATCATGCGATGCTAACCAGCTTTTCTCTGTGTTCGCACGAGTAACAAAGTTCCGAGCTTGGATCAAGCAGCACACGGGAATCACGGGAGGAGGAGGTTTGGAACACGTCACATGTTTGTAGCTGACTATAAGAACCGTTAATGAGATCGTAACTAGTTATCACAGAACTAAATCATCTGGTACAGCAAGCAAGAGAATTATATATATTCAAAATCATTGAGGATTACAACGGCAACAAAAACAGTTAAGAGCTACAAGCTAGCTATAATAAAACTATAAGCAGGTTACCATTGTCAGTTCGTCAGGCTTTATGCAGTGTTTCCTGTTTTTTAAAAAAGAAGGAAGTAAGGGTCCCAGTACTTAGCTTCGAGAAATGATTAAATTGGTTGTTGTTGATACTTTTATCTCGAAAAGTTTTGATGTTTTTTTCTTCTTTAGGGTGGTCTGCCTTGCAAGGGGATGAATGTCTCCTTTGCTGACCATCGGTGTTTGGTCTCTACGGCGCATTTATTAGCCTTATTTTGCAATTGACTTTTCCTTTATACGCACTGACATAAACTTAGGTGACATGACAAACTCTGTTGCTCGTGTTGTTTCTAGGAGGCTCACCGCCACCTCCATCTACTCCTCCCACGCCCACGACACCTGGGAGCAGCGGTAAGCCAAATATGTTCTACTAAAAATAACTGCAGAAGTTTGATCGGCTGCATGAGCTATACAACAAGCCACTACCGACAAAGCAGTAAAAAAAAATTAAAACAATGATATTTTAAGTTAACGACATCGTGATCAGTTCGTTCTAATAACTAAATGGCAAAATTATTCCCGAAAAAGTACGGTTCCTGCTTTCTCTGGAAGGCACCGTCTCCAGGCTAACCAGACTGTTAAACTTAATGAAATCCTAAATAGCTCTCTACTGCTGTCAGACGTTAGGGAATAGTTCCAAGTAGCATGGACATGAATTGCTAAAGGTCAATTTCCACGGAATTCTCACTTTCGTGAAGAATTATAAATGCCATTGCAATTTACACTACCAAAAAGAAATATATTTCCGACAACTCTTCAGCAAGTATACACTATGAACGCAGCTAGGGAAATCCAAATTCAACTCATATCCTGTAACCATCTGCATGACTAAGCACTCGTTTAAAGTTATCACGACAGTTAACTGCAATTTTTTTTTTTTTTTTTTACAATTGCTTTTCTCTAGAATGTTCAAACTACCAAGTTCTGAGTGACAGTGACCGTGCCAAAGGATTCAAGACCGTTAATAGCTTCAAATGTGATCGACCATTTACAACGGATTGGTATAAGTTCGAAGGAGGCGCAGGCACACAAATGCCTGATCAAGTTGTACCCACACACCACTGCGGTACGCATGCACCAGGCTGGCTTAATGGTTCGCATCCAACAGTAGCTGAAGGGATTGTCTCACGCCAAGTTTGTTTTCATTGGTCCGGCAATCCTTGCAAATGGTCTATATTTATCCGGGTTCGTAACTGCGGTGGTTACTTCGTGTATTTGCTGGCTCGGACACCCACCTGCTATCTGCGGTACTGTGGCAACAGCGATCAAGGTACTGTAGCGTAAAAGGGGGTTTGGTTTTCCTGACAGAAATTACCTAGTACAATAATGAAAGATTATTTGGGCTGAAAAGCTGCTAACAGAAAAGCAAAAATTAAGAGAAGGAAGCTCTACTTCCGTTTCGCTTCACTTTAGCTTTGCTCGAAATCAGTACAGTTTTAGCACTTTTTCTTAAATGACAATGCTATACCAACTACTGATTGTTGCAATTATGTGGGAATCCAAAATAATTTAAAGAAAAAAATCACTTAACGTGCACACATTCAATGAGGGAGAGACTTGGCCTGTTAACTTTATCTAACAGGCGCCGTTATTTGCGTCTGCAGTTAGTATATAAAATCGCAAATGATTATCACTCTCCCAGGCAACTTCAAGGGTATTTTGTACCGAGATCAGGAATTTCGTCGTAAGGCCCTGAGAGACAGAAGGGAACTTCATCTCCCAAGATACAAAACAGCTATAGGGCAGTCAACCTTCGAGTGTGCTGCTGCAAAGGAATGTAATGACCTCCACAAAGACCTACGTGCTTTTAAAACGCTAAGAATTTTAACTTTTAACTTTTTAATAGAATTAGATAAGGCACAACACAAATGTAGTGTATAGGTTTTTGTACATATTTGGTGAATTGTGTTTTATGTAATGATCACCGGTTCATACCAGCGTCTTTATATTGAATTCGCTAATCTGATTTTTCAGTATCAATAAATCTTTTATTATTATTATTATTATTATTATTATTATTGGTATTATTATTATTATTATTATTATTATCATTATTATTATTATTATTATCATTATTACTATTATTATTATTAAAAGTATTTGGGTAGTATGACAGGGGACCAGCGGCAAATAAGAGCTGATTATGCATGTGGTGACACTTTTTTATATTTAATTCTGACTAAGGTGACAGAAATTTGGTTTTTAAAGTTTTTATTTGTTCATCATGATACTTTTTTCGATCTGTTTTTGACAAGTGATAGCGTAGCGAGAGAGAATTATAGCAGTTTGCTGAGGAAGAAGTAATTCACTTGGTCAGTCAGTCAGTCAGTCAGTCAGTCAGTCAGTCAGTCAGTCAGTTAGTCAGTCAGTCCATGGGTCGTTAAAATGTTTTGGTGGTTATTCTGCTGAGCAGAGAATTTCGCGAGAGGGGCGACATTTGCCCGACCGTTGATATTGTCAACAAAATGGCTACTAAAGTGATGATATTTCGAGTTTGGAGCCCAAAAAGAGTTCCCAAATTAAGGACTATTTGGTATGCAGCAAAGGTGGGTTTAAAATTTCGATCCATCGATAGCCTTGGAAGCGGCTATTGATCGAAATGTTGCCACGATTTATGTGCGAAGGTTTCAGGCTCGTTAAGAGCTTTTCTGTCAAGAATTAATCAAATTTTCCCTGCCGTCTCATTTTCTTATATAATCTTTATTACTTTTATGACTTAAACATTTATTTTACGTTACCTATATAAACACAAACCATCCGTTAAAAGCTCGGCAAGAAATAAGACCGTTTGCACACCAGGGTACGTATAAAGTACTGTGCACATAACCCATTCAGTCTGTTTTTTTAAAGACGTGATTACTTTATCGGTAGTTACAATCAAAACAGCCCAAATATTCCACCTAAATAAGCTTAAAATCTTTTTTTTTACCACCCTTGTCACATGCATTATCTGAGCTTGTCCGTTTCAAATATCACGAGTTGGCCTAAAGAGCCTTTGATTTAAGTTAACATGCTCACTGATCGCCCAAATACCATAACAGTGTTTTGCATGTTGTCTGATTTCTAGGAAGTTCACCTCCACCCCCAGTTACAACGTCAGCACCAACACCTCCACCTCCAACGACCCCAACAGGTCAATACGGTAAGATGGCAAGATTTACGAATTCCAAATACGGTGAAAACCACGGTTAATGACGCGGACACCAAACAGAAACGCGCAAGTGTCCGTAGTGGAGGTGTCCAGGGGCTCCGGCTCCCACAGTCAACGTCACAGATACATATATTGTCCACGTAAAGATTAAAACAGCGAAACGTTATGAAAATAATAAAGCTATATTTAACACCACAACTCTATTCAGTTGAAGCTCCTCAAAGTTCAATGTTAATGCATATTCTCTTGTCAGTTTGTATTGTAACTTAAAGAAGAAAATGGCACAAATTTATGAGAAGCTTTTGTGTTCTAATAGGGCAAAACATTGCGCGTAATCGTGACAGATGGAAATATGTAGCACGCAGATACTCTGCACTGTCCTTAACGTGAAGTAAACCTGGTATGGGAGAGTTATCGCAAAATATCGCACAATATCGTGATGTGTCAGTGTCTCGCAGCTCAATTATTTGGCTCAGCCTTCGGCTTCTGCAAATAACTGAACTGCTCGCCATTGACAAATCACAACATTGCTTAACCTCGTTCAATAATTGTTAATTAGTTAAACAATTGTTTTGCTGTAGAATGTTCAAACTACCAAGTACTGAATGATACGGATCGTGCTAGAGGATTCAAGGCGCTTAGTAACTTCAAATGTGATGTACCGTTTACAAAGCAGTGGTATAAGTTCGAAGGAGGCGCAGGCACACAGATGCCTGATCAAGTTGTACCCACACACCACTGCGGAACGCATGCGCCAGGCTGGCTTAATGGCTTGCATCCAACAGTAGCTGAAGGTGCTGTCAAACGTAAAGTTTGTTTTCATTGGTCCAGCAATCCTTGCTATTGGTATAGAGACATCCGGGTTCGTAACTGCGGTGGTTACTACGTGTATGAGTTGTGGCGAACACCCACCTGCCATCTACGGTATTGTGGCAACAACGATCTAGGTCAGGATTTCTTTATGTTCACCCTGTTGTTTAGTAAGAGAAGTTATTGTGTTCGCTTTCTCAGACAGAAGTTCTGAATATGAGTTTATAAAGCAGTAAAAGTAAGTTTTATCGTAGAGGGAATGTTAATGCTTGTTATTCAAGAACATTCTGCTTTTAGAAATAGTGCAACTTGCCGTGTAAAAACTGGCGCAATTTGTCATAAAACAGGCCATAGTTTGCCCACAGTCTGTTTATGCAGCCCCGTTCGTTTTTGCATATAACCCGCTTCGTGTCTTTTCGTGTTCTACTGAAGAATGAATGGTTGATTCTAGAAAGTCTGATTAGGGATGTTGGAATTGAATCTCAGTTATCAGTTGTATTTCCAGTGGTTCCTCAGCTTTCATATAAAATTTCAGTCCATTTCGCAGCAATCAGCAGTAAATTATGCAGAACTCAGATCTCAGCTATCACTGTGGAACAAGGCGTCATTTCTCAGATGACAGAGATAACCAATTCTCACTGGGAAGTTCCTTTTTCGGACAGACTTTTAAAAGGGTCGAAGAACTGACGTTGTTTCCTATAAATTATTTTTATAAGGTTCAACACCGCCCCCAGCAACAACAAAACCACCAGTGCCTACGCCCACCTCATCTGGAAGCAACGGTAGGCTATACTATAGAGATGTCTCATAACATAAAGGCAGAAAACATGGGCTTAGTTTGATAAACATGAACTATAAAATAATCCCCTAACAGAAACAACTCTGAATAGTTAACTCGACTTCTTCGGTTAAACGCCAAGCATTAATACCGACAACGTTTGCCCATTATCAAAAACAAAGATAATAAGTGATTTCACAAAATGTTCACTGAAAAAGTATGCTAATCAACTAGTTGTTAACCCCGACATTTCAGTAAAGAACTGACAAATAAAAAGTAATTAAGCTAGGCAATTATCAACTGGTACAGTATGACTACATGTAAAAGAGTGTGAAATTACTGACTAGCAGAGACGGATTAATTAAGAATAATTTGCTCGACTTTATAAGTGGGAAGTGGAGATGCAAATTTCTTTGAACCAGAAAGTCCCCGAGTTATCATCAAAAATTATCTCACAGCTTTTTCTCCAAAATAAAACTATGCGTCATATTTTTTCCCAACAATTTGACTTTTTTAACAGTGCTTCATTAATGAGCAAAATCATATTTAAATTTTGATCGTTCTTCTTTACGTACATTTAAAGAACTTAAAAGAACAAAATCCCACATCCTTTTTCAGTCTGCCTATAGGGGTTCATCTCTCAGGTAATTTGTTGCCCCACTGAGTGGAATTTTCTTTATATCCCTTCAATATGATATTTCAAGGATGCGGGACAAGTTCACCAGCAACACCTCCACCGCCGACGACACCTGTAGGACCATCCGGTAAGAGAATTGTAACGTATAGTCAAAATTCGGTAAATGTGAAGTAATAGAGTGCATACGTATATACCCGAGGAGGATTCCCATAGTTAAAGTATGGGAATGCTCGTCGTACTTTTTTGGCCTTTGAAAAAGCGGTTTTGGTATCTCTCAGGGTGTTCAGCCTCAAAAGGTCCACAGCGGTACCTCAAGCAGTACCTTTTATAGTATTGAGCCGGAAGAAATATGACAGGAGAAATGTGCTGTTTTAGAATTGGTACCTCTTAGGAGTGAAAAACATTTCAAGCCACGCCTACAAAACAGGATCTTGGTACCTCCTAGGGGTTCTTTTTAATATTTCTGACGAGCACCCCCGTCCCCGGGGGTGTAGAAAATACTGGCATTTGACTCCCTAACTGTTACCATTAAAATAATAATAATAATAATAACACCGGACGAAACGGAGTAATTGAGCCAGCAGGAAAATACTGAGAAGATTTTGCTCAAGGATTCATTCGTGATGTGAAGCAGCACTGATTACGAAGAGGAAACATGGCGCCGATACACAGTGATCATTTGATTTGTTTTATTCCAGTCCAAAATGGGCAATGTTCTGTATTAAAATTAAATTGGAAGTGAGAGAAAAGGTGAAGAAAAGATGAAGATGAAAACAGTCCAGCCATTTATGGTAAACGTATAACTAGGAAAAAAAATGCTACAATGGCACTTGGAAATGGTCCTTTTTCTTAGAGAACATCAGTCAATTTGATAGCAAAATACTCTTGAAAACAAGCAAGTTGATTATTACCAACAGAAAACTGTGAGCTGTGAGGAACAGATAACGTCCAAGGACAAATATCCGAGCATATTTTCGCGCCAAATGTAGGCTATTGTGTTTATTATTCTTCAATTTTTTTTCGCAAAACGCGCGGTTTTGAAAATTGGAGAATATCACTCGGCTATTTCCCAGTTTTAGCTGGGGAATATTTAGTCACGTGACGCGTTTAGACCAATCGTGCGCGAGCGAAAATATTTGATGGATTATAACGAGTTATGGATGCATACACGCGGGAGGTTTGCAGAGTGCGAGAGAAGCTTAGGAGTTGCTTAAGGCGATAGCCGAGAGCAACTCTAGCTTTTTTTAGTGCTCTCCAAACTTCCCAAGTGCATCCATAACTCGATATACGCACAGCTAAAAGCATGAACCAATTCTTTTATAACATGGCGACAACATGGCGCTAAAACATGTTTTATTTGTGATTGACTACAAAGTGAAGGAAGACAGAGGTCTTTAGGATCCTAACAAGCCACAATCTGTTGAGCACCGGTTGAACGAAAACGCTTAATCTGGTTTCTAAAATTGTCAATGAAAAATTCGCTTCTTCGAATTAATTGTAAAGAAAATGTGGGCAAACAAAGTCAAAAATACTGAATGAAAATGTAGACAAACAAAATCAAAATACTCAAGTTTAAGTAAACATCTTAGCTTGGCAAAAGTCAAAGGCTCGAAGTAGAGTTTGGATTGTTCAGAATATCCTTCACATTGCCGAAACTTGCACTAAAATCGACATAAATTTTGTAGCTAAATTGAAACTTTACACGTCATCTTATATACGCACGGCTGTGCGTAATATAATACATCGAGATATCGTTCATGATGGGTCAACAGGAATTAAATAGGACTGGCGCGCCCGCTATGTTATAAAATGCTATCGTTCACTTTGCCTTGTGCCTGTGCCTTTTTGGTGTTCAAATAGAACATGCTGAACTACAGATCAAGTAGTTCGGGCTCGAGCCTCGGCTATGACTTTGTGCTGTGTTCTAAGGCAAGAAACGTTTCTCTCATGGTGCCTCTTCACCCGTTATATAAATGTGTACCGGCGAATGTAATGCTGGGGATAACCACGTGATGGACTGGCATTCCATTCACTGGGTTGGGCGGGGGGGGGGGGATGGGAGGGTGCAAATACGTCTCGATAAGCACCAAACTGATGCACCACTAGGCTAAAACGCAACTTATCTTTGCCTTCCTTGGCCTTCAAGGTTCTTGCGGCATCCGTCCACACTCCAGGATTGTCGGCGGTGTGAATGCTAAACATGGCGACTGGCCGTGGCAAGTTCAGTTACGTACTACTTCCGGTTTCCCTTACTGTGGAGGTTCCTTGGTGTCTGATCAGTGGGTGGTAACAGCGACTCACTGTGTCCTGAATGAATCACCCAGCTCTATCGTCATAAGGTAAAACAAGATACTTAGTTCCCGCAAGTGATATGCAGCTCTCAAACGCCTGGACTAGCTATTTTCGAAAACGGGTTTTTAAGGGAAAGACAAATTTGACTGAAACGAATTTTTGACTGATAACCAAACAGTGCAGATCTGCGGCCTAGAGTACTACGCCTTTTTAGAGTGCACAAATGATATACTATTTTATATACATTCTTTAAACTGGTTATACTACTAAACTAACAATGCGCTGCAAATATTAAGAAAGAGGAAAGAAAAAAGAAACGAAGTTATAGTATAATAACAAATACAATGTTGATTACATGACAAAATCTATGAAATTAAAATATTAAGAGGGAGACAACCTGCGCATTGGAGTTCTACAGTTTCCTATGTCCTTTGGCAGCAATACATTTCTCGATTTTATATTTTATTTTAATTCTAAATTGGAAACCCTCAATATAAGGATGTACATGATTCCTTCTACAATCCCAAATATGATTCTTTGCAATTACAGCAATGATAAATAATTTAATATTAAATAATTTTGTCAGGGGCAAAATGTTTGAGTTGCCACTATAGCTAGCCTGCAAACGCAGACGTGTTTCCGGCTGTCACTTGTCTCCGATATTGCGGGTTAGCTATTTTCGGCGGAGAAAGAGCGACAGCCGGAAGTACGTCTACATTCGCAGCCTACCCTATAGCCTGTTTGGCTACAACGAAGCAAAATTGCTTCCCCTCTACGCCGAGGAAAATGTTACGAGTATAAGTCTACACGAGTATAAGTCAAAATTATCAATGTTCTTTTTAAGACTTGGTGCCCACAGACGTGTACACACCGTTGGAACCGAGCAGGACATTGTCGTGAGCAAAGTGATAACCCATCCATCGTACCACCAGCCGACCAAATACAGTCACGACATCGCCTTACTTAAACTGGAAAAACCAGCTCAGCTAGACAGGTACTTGCGCCGCGCCAGCTTGGGAAAGATTGCAGCAAGTCCGTTTTTAAAGCAGTCTCCAGCAGAAATGGGGGGTGGGAAGTACCCTGCAAGTTCGGGTTTGCCCAATGTCTCCAGCAAGAAAAATGGTGTTCTTTGTGCCATACAACGCTTTATTTATTGACCAAGCTTGTACGGTAAAAATGGATTGATTGTAACCCTCGTTTTTCCATGTGGCTATGGCCCAAAAACCATCTAGATCTAGCAATGAAAAATTTGGCAAATATCCAACCATCTCGACTTCTCACTTGAGGTTTGTTCTGTACAAAATGTTCAGGATATAATTTGGACAATAACTTTCTTCGTGATCGTTGAAATTAACTGAAACAGTTATAACCGTTGTATTTAATAAATTATTTAAGATGCCACTGTTAAAGAAGCGCCTTCAAAACGGCTGACCGTAATTGTTCCTACTTATCCTCTCTCCCGTTATTAAGGTTTGTAAATCTGGTGTGTCTGCCGCAAGCCGTAGCCGAACCAACTGACGGTACCAAATGCTGGATTACGGGATGGGGTCGACTTGCTTCCGGTGGATTGGTTCCAGACTATCTTCAGCAGGTCCAAGTTCCCGTAGTCAGCCGCGCCCGCTGTGACTCAGCCTACCCAGGGAAGATCCATGACTCCATGATCTGCGCAGGCCTAGACCAGGGTGGAATTGACTCCTGTCAGGGGGATAGTGGGGGACCGATGGTGTGTGAGACTGGTGGGAAGTTTTATCTTCATGGCGTCACCAGCTGGGGCTATGGATGTGCGCAGGCCGGAAAGTTTGGCGTGTATGCCAAGACGAAATACCTCATGGCGTGGCTAAACAGCGAAATGTCCAAGAACTAATCTAACGGGCGATGGTTTAGTGGGGGATAACATTAAGCATAAATCGTGGGTTCATAGTACAAAGATTCTTCTTTTAAACTCGTGGAAGAAACCAGAAAGACCTTGTGGCAAAAATGGTCAATAAAAACATTGAAAACGCATTCTCTTGTTCATGGTATATTACTATTGTATTCAGCTATTTCTTCGTGCGCAGCAGAAAAAATTAAAGTCGATAAAAAGTTATTTTTCCCCTTGGGACGCAATCCGCCAAAAGTTCTGCTTTAACCTAGCACTTAGTGAAAACTCAACTGCGTTCTATCTCGCTAAAAAGTCTCCTTGTCAAGAATACATCTTCGATTCGTTCAACAGGCGAAACAAATACCCCAATGAGCATGCGATAGCTGATCAGGAAGCTACAATTGGCGACAAAAGTAGTTGAGACTCTTAGAAAATGACGCTTTTTGATATTTAAGCACTTATTCTATTTTATTTGCTTGTAGCGTTAATTCTCTGATACCCCCGGGCCCCCAATTCAATGTTGTGTAGACGCTGTAGCCTGTGCAGTCGAAGAAATAGAACAATCGATCAACATTATATTGTTTGGGGGAAAGGGGGGAAATGTTTCCAAGACGATCGGAAAATCGAATTTTATTGCAAAGTGTCTCGACACTTTTGTCGCCCATTGTAGATGTAGGAAAGGAACTAAAACAGGCTTGTTTTGATCGGTAGCGAATATGGTGAGGCTTTTCTTTTAGTTTTTCAGTGTTTCATCATAGAATTTGTAACTGAAATTGAAATTGCCCTTTATATTTCGAATTCGGTCCATGGAATTTGTTTTGGATTTTTGTAGGTTTTATTTCTCCACTTGACGATATGTATGCAGTATTGTCTAAAAAAAGTGCACTGAAAGGAAATTGGAAAGGGCAAAATATAGTACACTAACCCGTCTGTGGAATCTGTTGAATGGATGTGGCTGAATGATTTTGGATTCATTAAAAAGCCGATGTTAAAGTCATTTAATTGTCACCTTTCTAAGTTATAACTTGGACTATAAAGTAATAACGCTTGTTTTGCTGCTTGTGTAAACTGATAATAATAGTGCATTTCGTGGATCAACAATTGTTTACTAAGCATGCGCCTTACAAGGTGAGTTCAGAACATTATAACTTAATCAAAAGTTCATATTCTTACACTAAATGTGTTATCAATTAATCGCAGTTTCCTCTCAATATTGTAAATGTAAATGTAAATGTAAATGCAAATGTAAATGTAAATCTTATTTATAGTGGACATGCACTTAGCTATACAAGCACTAAGCTTAGCTAGTTTACAGGCGTGCCACTGAAACAAAGGAAACAAATATTTCAAATACACGTAACATAGTTAAAAGTCACAACTGGCAGGAGGCAGACCAGGTGGCTATTTACAAAGCGTGACCGAGGATTTGAACTCCGGACTACCGAGAAACGCATCCCGCTAGTGGCAGGGTGGAGGCCTTGAGCCCGGGACATCTGGATTACAGCACCAACGCCCTAAGCCACTCGACCACGCTGCCTCCACATCATTTAATTCCGAGAAAGACATTGCTCAATAAAGGAAACTGACATTGCCTTAAATATCCCTCCGTCCCTTGAAAATTTAATATCTGATCTTTCATTTTTTTAACGTAAACAAAGGAAATGAAATTTTGGAAGTGTTTTGACGTTAGCTGTTAATTGAAAACAATTTTATTTCGTGAGATCCATGCCCGCTGTTCTTTTAGGTTTATTTATCTTTCTGGAAAGGAATATATTCCAACCGAGCCTTAAAAGGTTGAAACAGTACACTGAGCAGTTTTGGTTCTGAAATAACATTACTACTGTTATTAACATTAAGTTAATCGTTGCTCAACGATTTAGGAATCATGGCATTTTCTAAGCCACTAATCACACAGTGTTGGATTTAGGTTTTAGCTGTTTCCTCACGAGACACTACGAAAGAACTATGGTTACTTGACCTTTGAAAGATTAACCCTAAATATTCGCCAACACACTTAAGAAGACTCCAAAGGTGTTGACGATAATTTTCACTGAAAGCGAAACATATGCAAGGGTTTATAGCACAATTTGTGTAAGCCAGAAACATACCAACTGTTGACCAATTGCTTATGACGCCACAAGACAATGCACTGCCATCTCGTGGATGGGAATGTAAGAAGTAAAAATGGTATGAAGAGAGTGGCGCCCAGCATATAGCAAACCCTAAAACGATGGCAATTGCCATCCTCAGAACATTCCTGTGTCTTTTTAGTCGTTGCTGTTCAGCGTTGGAAGATGGCTCGCCTATATGGTTCTGTGACTTAAGCTTTACAAATATGCTAGTGTAAAGAATGATTATTAAGCAGAAGGGAATGCAAACCAATAACAGCAAAAGTATTATTAAATAAATACGATTGTCCGAGGTCTCTCCGAATGCCTTTTTCCATCGAAGTTCGCAGGCAAGTCTCCCTGGGTATTCAACAAGCTCGAAGCCGATCAAATGAGGGGAGAACAAGATTATGGCGGCAATCCATGTGGTGAGAATGAGATAGGGGCACAGTTTTGAACTGATAATTGGAGAACGGAGTGGAAATACTACAGCACCAAATCGATCCACTGCGATCAGTAGCAGGCTTTGAATAGACACGGCGATGGAGACGTTTGGTAGGAACTGGACCAACTTACACGTGGCCATGCCAAGAGCACCACGGATTGGCCAGGAGCTGTGATTTACCTGCGCTAGGATCAATGAAATGAAGGAAATTGGCATCACCAGATCAGACATGGCCATGTTAACGATTAAAAAGTTGATTGTTTTGCGCATGGCTTTGGTCTTATAGACGATTATTCCAATGAAAGTGTTTCCAGTGAACGAAACGACGAAAATCAAGCAGTAACCAAAGGTTTCTGCGATTCTTTCCGCGGTACTATTACTTGAACTTAAGCAGCCCGACGGAGTCAGTCGAGTTCCGTTCATTGTTATGCTTAAGTTTTCTGAAATCTTGAAAGCTTCTGAGTACCACTGGATAGTGCTTTCACGCAATTATTTCTTCAACTGTTTTCTTACTTGTAAGCAATACTATAATAAAATGCTTTTCCAAAAGGAAACTGCAATCATAGTGGCAGTTGTTATCAGTCACTCGCGTTTCAGGAAATTGGTATACATTGTACCCAGAAAATGACATGGTCTACGATGTGATCATGACATTATCGTGCAGTCTTCATAAAACACGGTGGTAACGTCGTTGGCCAGTACTGAAGACGGGTTAAAACCGTTCATTTGGCGTCTTTTAATTAACTTATAAAATAAGAAACTGTCAAAAAACATTGAATGCGTTAAATGTAATTTGTTTTATCTTTTTTGGTGATCTAGCGAGCTAAAACAGTTCGTACTCAGTAGCCAGTTTTTCAACGTAGAGGCTTTAGGTGGTTTTATAGTTAGGAGGCAAAATTGCGACGCACAACCGTGGCAGAACTTACTGATACCGACTAAAAATAATTATAATGACAGATAATTTCAGCGAGAATATCAAACAAAGAAAAGAATGTTTCGTAAATCAGGGAGGAAGAAAAACTCGAACCCTTAGGCGATTGTTAATTCTATTTCCAAAGATTTAATAACATAGTACTGGATAACTATTGAAATTATAGTTTGAACATGCAATAACAAAATGAATTAAAATAAAATAAAACAAAACGACATAAATCATATATTGACTTCTGAAAGAAAGGGGAGAAAAAGAGATAAGATTAAAGCAATAAAATAAAGTAATACTAATGATGATTTTGATGATAAAAAAGTTTATAGTCTGATTTTAATTTTTTTCCCCTCAAAATTAATTTTCGTCCAGATATTTTAGTATCAAACGCATTCTAAATGGATCTTATGAAAGAGACAATAGACGTGCAGGAAATTGAATGTAAAGAAATGAGAATGTCATGGGCTTCTTGAATATCATAATAACTCGCGTCAAAAAGACATCAAATATTTGAAAATTTGAGATGGCTCTGAAGCTTCTGCCACAGGTAACCGGCTTAACTGTTGCTATGGTAACCTGTTGACCAATGATTGGGTATTTGTGTGAAACCGATGTTGTATCATCACTCAGTATTGGTATCAAAGTATTGGTATCAAAGCATAACTTCCGGTCAGGGCTGGGAAACTTTGCCAGCCACCTTAAATAATGTGAATTTTTAATGACTATAGCTGAAATTTCGAGGAACGGAAACAATGTGTTTGACAAAAATCGTATCTGTGATTTCTTCAATTAAAACCGAATTTCACTTTCAACTCGGCGAGAAACCTGATGCCTTACGTAAACATAAGGATACTTTGTTCATGTTTATTGGTACGTCGATGTCTAATTCAATTTCCCAGTGAAATTAAAATTGCCACTGGAGAATTGCTCCGGTACAAGTAAGCCGGGAGTCCCGTGCTTTTTGTGAACACTGCGTTTTTGTGCGCTATGCATAATTAATGACTTTTGTCTCACAATTATGCAAAACAATTTAATGGGAACATTTTCCAGTTATTGAAATTTAGTCACGAGAAACCTCATCGTTTTTATATTGCTTTGAGGGTCTTTTGTATAATTTTTCTATGAAAAGCGTTGTTTAAGCAGTTGTAGAATTTCTCGGCGAACACAAAAGGTAAGATATGTTTATTGTCTATTTTTTTCCTCTCGATTTATCCTTGATGATCAGTAAGAGTCGCGAATTACTTCAGTAGTAATAAGTACTAGAGCTGTAGAATGATTAAAAGCGAAAAGCGAAATACGAGTCAGAGCTTTCATCGGGAAAATTCAAGTGAGTGAATTTCTTGCGTTTGTAACACTGAACAGTAAAATGCGAAATATTTCCGTTACTTTATGGAGATGGTTTAATGGCAACAAGATAATCATAAAGGTGTTCCTTGCTTTACCTCAGAATTTGCCTTCTATGGTGAATTGATCTGCCAATATCGGCACATTGTCACGTTTTTGCAACTCGACGCAGTCTCAACTTGACGTCTTCTGTTAAAAGAGGTAGTGTGTCATTCCTTGATTAAGTGAACCACTGACCAAACAATGTTCGCAGTCGCACAATGACAGTTTTCTCATCAATATTTCACAGGCGCTAAGTTGTACGCTTGAGATCGATACAGGTTGCAGTTTCCAGTTTTCATGTACAAATTTCCGCTTAGCAATGGGATACTTAAACGCTATACTAGCAATGTCCACTAATCTGATTGTTTCTGGGCTGATAGTTGCATCGCTGATTCAAAACGATCGCGCGCGAGTCACTCTTTGAGGAGAAAGTATTCTTTAATTGTTGGTTTAAAAATATCTCTAAATTGTAAGTTTTAGACCGTAATTCGTTGGAATTTTTTCCTAAACCGGCGGAAGCTAGAATACTCACCTTCGTTTTCTATGAGCCGATAGTCAGCACGCCTGCGCCTCGTTGACTATGCTCTCATTAAAAACTTAGACTCGAAGTCTGTATTGTTTTTCTTTTTCGGTCAACGTAGCTCGGTCTTTACCTTGAATTTGGGAAACTTTGCAGGGTGTTTTCTCATTTAAGTGCCTATCATTTCTGTGTTTCTAACGCCCACTTTCTCCATGACTAACGTGTGAAAAAAATGAGTGACTAACACGATTAAGTCACCCGTTGCAAGTTATCATCGCCATTTGATCTATGAGATCATAGCTGAACGTGACCAGTACGAACATAATTGGTAATGTAACTTGAAAGTGAGTAAGTACTACCGAGTATTTCATCGCTTTAAGACTAAATTATTACCAAAAGCAGGGGAAAACCTTTCGTTTCTTCCTATTCGCTTACATTCGCAGCCTGCAATTACAACTTGTTAAACCTCGAGGTCAGGGTGGGTAAGCCATATTTTTTGCCCACTTGATTTGAGAAATTACCTACTGTTAACATGCATATATCATTGTCATTTATTTTAAATTGAGACTTGTCCGATCCGGCGTTTAAATTTATTAGAACCTGGTTTGTATTGCTATCCCATCGTCTATTGAATACTAGGGTTTTTTTTTTTTTTCACTCACTTCATTTCTTTGGAGTGAAGTGGAGTAAAACGAATGTAGTACAGTAGGCAAACATAGTTCTTTAATTTCAGCGCAGATTAGGAAATGTATGTCTTGAACTCGAATAAATGTCGGAGCTTGGGATTTAATCTAGAAAAGAGGGTTACTTTAATGTGATTGTTTGTTAGGACTAATTTCTCTAAAATTCGGAGTTTTGCCTTAGTAAAGGCCACCAGGTGACATAAAGAAACAATCGATCTCAAAGACTCAACCCAATAGCGTAATTTTTAATGATTTTTGTCTAGCGTTTATGTTCTGACTTGGTGCAATTAAAAGAGGCACAAAGGTGAAAACATCTATCAAAATTGTCTCTAAAATTTCGAAGAAAGCAAAATACGCAGTTTATGATTTAATACGGCTATTGTTACCTCAACGATATGGCGCGTAAACTGTATTTTATAGCATTAAATACTTCTTGATCTAACATAAAAGTCTAAATTACTTATATTTCTTTTCTTTTGTCCCTGTGATTTAATTTGTACTTAAGGGCGTCACACCGTTGCAAACAAATTTCACTGAGGTCATTTTTTTAGCAGCGTATTTTCACTGAATAAACACTTGTGACAGACTTGCGAAATTATGACGTAGCTAGGAAAATATATAGGGTTTAATATTGGATCTCGAGAAATTGAATTAGACGAAATTATTTAGTGCTATGCTCTGCGCCTTGAATACAGAGTGGTTGTATGACGTAACGAAGCGGATGCTTCTGCAATGTGTCCATGCTAAACAGTAGAGGAAGATCTTAAGAGAATATTTCGCCTAATTAATTAATCCAGTTGAATTGTGGAGAGTTTTGTTGTGACAGTTTTCTTTTTGTAAGTATTTGAAAATGTTATTTGCAATTTTTTTTTGGTAAATGACATCTGAACACAAACTAAGGGAGGTTTAAATGTAACTTGCCACTCAAAACTTCTATTTTGCTATTTTTAGCTCCTGTTTAGATATGATATTTTCATTTTAGATCTAGCTAACAGCAAATCATTTTCATTTCAACACTGACTTCCGTTCACAATTCAGAATCGGTGGAATATTTGGCCCCCTAAGATGTGAAAATTGTTCCCCGAAAGACTAAGAAAAAAAAAAAAATCTTAAGAACATAAGCCGAAAGAACTAACGTTTTACGATTAGAAATTGTTCGTCACATAAGCGAATAACCGCTTTTACTGTCATTTGGCAGAGAAAGTTAGCTTGAACGGAATTAAGAACATAGGGAGAAAAAGATCGGTAAAGAAAACTTATACAATGGACCAAGGAAGCGAAATCTAGCAAGGCTTAGTCACAAAGCAGCATTGAGTTTAGTGGTATATCTAGCAAGTGTTCTTTTATTTTCCTTGTCCTATCCCTTGATTTTTGATTTCATCTTTCAAGAATCCTTACATTGGAAACTTCGGCAAAATGCCATTAATTAACCATATCTTCACAGTAGGCGAAACGATTCTGATTGAAAAACGTATTTGAACAACCCGACACAATACGAAACCACTAATTGAAAATATGAATAAAACTCTTGATATAACACTGGAAATGCAAATTTGCTGGCTAAAAGGATGGATTATTCTCCCAGAAGAAAAGCGAGTGAAGTAATTACGTGGGCCACAAATTTGAAACATAATTTCGGAGAAGGTGACGCGAGAAAGATGTCTTCCGCGCGCGTTGTTTTAATTTTGTTATGATTTCTAAATGCCTCGGGAACAAGATTCTTAGAGCCGAGGTTAATATTATGCATTTGGAGATTTTGACATTTAATTTGCATAAGGCTTGGTTCGATTCACCTGTCGTCCTGTCGTTCATCGATTTGTCTAAAGATCAAAGCGAAATTTAATCGCGCTCAGCTAAATTCGACGCATCAGCAACATCGACGAGTTTTGGAGGCCATAAAAGTGTCTATTTCTATTCAGGTAAGGTTGTTCTTCGATTTTTTAGCCAGAAAGATCACCATATCTTGTAGTTTCAACGAGTGATTTAAAATGTTTTTCTCATTTTGACATTACTACGGCGCAACATGAGAGTTTTCGGTGCTGTGAATTTGTAATTTGACAACTTTTGGTGTTTTCTTCGTTTTTAATCTCTCTGTTGATATTGTTTCGTTCGCTTTAGATTCGCTTTAACGGCTGGTGAGAATAGATTTGTGTTCACTAAATTCAAGGTGTTTGCCACGAAATTCAAATAGAAGTTGAAAACCAAAACAATAGCAAATCTATTTGCGATGAACTCAACAAAAAAAATTGAAAACTCCTACTAAAGGAGATATAAAAAATGATTGGAAATATAATCCAAACGCGCCAATGTGTGAATTTTTCATGGTTAGATCTTTCAGGTTTTACTGTAGCTGACATCCGGAAATGTAAAGCGGGGGACTGAAGATCGGCTAAACCTACACCAATTGTCTTTCAACGCGTAAGAAACGTAACGTCATGAGGACAAAATGCAGAAGACAGATCTGGTTGCATAAAATCTACTAGCTGCCACATCTCTGATGAACGCTGCGACAGTTGTAAGTATAGACTGCATTTTATGTTCTTAGTACTGGTTATTGACTAATGTGCATCACTCAGATTAAGATTTTGGCAAATAATATTATATGCACTAAGATTTCCTTGTGAATAAGTAAACCATCTTCTTGTTTGAGCTTTTAATCGAGGACTGTTAGACAGTTTGAGAATTACCGACTCGCGGCCGTATTAGTAGTATGTTGCCCCGTTGTTAAGTTCTTCGCTTATTTGGCATATTCTTTATTCCATAAAAACGTTTTCTGCATAAATGAAATAATAAATTTTTTAGATATACGAGGTCACTGGGAAACGAAGAACTACATAGAAATAGTCATTAATTTTAGGCAGATTACCTGTGCTGAATGATTCTAAAACATGCCATTAGTAATGACGAAATAAGTTTAATGGCGAACTCTTTTGCAGGCAAAATATATAACAAAGCAATCATTTCAGCTTTTATTCGTATAAAAATTAAATACATGCACGGTGTTTAAAAATTCAAGTTTCCAGTAGTTCTTGCAGCTTGAAAGAAAACAATTTCATCGTGGGTAAAAGCACGCCAAAAGAATCAATTTTAAGGTTACGTAAAATCTCTCTCCTGTTATTTCCCCAAATGCCTTGAATCTAGCATCAATGAACAAATAATTGGCAAGAAAATATGAAAGCTAAATGATCCTAACTGAGAAATCAAACTGTGGCAAATGAAACGGTTTCATCTCTGACCAGTCCCTAAGAAATATTTATCACTAATATGAGTTGATGTGCACGCAAGTTACAATCAACTTCAGCATTTTCGGGACCGCTTTTAATTTGTTTTCTTGTGGGCTGAACTAAAAAGCTTTGATTTATTGTATTTCCATCAATAGATGTGTAATATGACAGTTTTTGAGCGGACTATTTTCTTGGAAACAAGTTCTATTTTCAGTCAGGGCCCCATTCTTTAGCTGATAAGTTCACGCTGACAATGAATACTCTCAGCGAATTAGCAGCGACTTTCGTTTCTATTTAGGCGCATTTTACCACTTGTAGCGAAACTCTATGACAAATACTCCCGCAACTGTAGGATTTCAATACCATATTTGCGCTTAATCTCATGTGAAGGATACCTGCGGCGATTTTTCTCATTAATATCTCTTGGTCAGATCTAATGTTTACCTCTTGCCTCATATACGTCATTCACATGAAGTTCTGGGGCTATAAACATGAAAATGTGTTTTTCTTTTTCTTACCATCGCAATTGCTTCACGCTCTTCCCTCTTGCATTTCGGCGTTTTAGCCTATACCCTTATCGGTAAATTTTAAGTGGTATGAATTTTTCGAGAAACTTTTTGCCTTAGCCAAGAGTCAAAACATTTTTTCCATTTTTGATCAAAACAAACTGGTTACACTCTCCGTATTCTGTCCATGTTCCAGATTTTCACAGTCGTCAAAACATATGCACCGTGTTTTGTATTCACTTCATCTCTTTTCATTATCGTTAAAGACATGATTTTGTACCAGTTCGATGGTCAGTTCCATCTCATCACGAAGTTTTTAGGCCAATTTACAATGTTTTCATCATCAGTTTGTCAGTCCTATTTAGGGTTACAACTAAACGATTTTAGATTTGTCTTGAAATGTTTTTTTAAACACTTCTGTGTTTATGCTGATTTTGTTCCCTTCATAATTTCGAGTGGGGTGCAAACCATATCAGTAATCCGTTTAAGTCAAGACATAGTGGCTCGGAAATTGTGATTTGTTTATCGCTGATATGTTACTAGTTCATAACCTGTACTACATGTACCTGAGACCTACAAGGATTCTTGGCAATATACCTTTCCTGACGATCATTAACTTGCAAAACAACTGTTGATAAATAAGCCGAAAAAACAAACAAGTAATAATTTAAAAAAAACGAAATAATAACAATAATAATGATAATACTCAAGAAGATTGCTGCTGTTGATCAGGAACACTTAAAATTTGTTTTGTCTGACTTGTTAAAGCTCTTTGTAATATCAAAAGGAGAAAGGAAAAACAGGAAGACACATGAAGATTGCAGACGTCTGAGCATTTTGCATAGTAAATCTCGGGAAATCAATAGAGATGCTATAGAGACGCTACAGGAAGCTTTAAAGCAAGTTTTTGAGAAGTTCTTCCTGAAACTCAGTTATGCAAGATCGCGTTAAATTTATCTCCCATTGGTAGCAGAAAGATGTTTTGATTCCCTCGATCCCAAACATTAACATTACAAATGTCATGACTGTGCAGAATAGAGCGCGATAAGGCACGAAAACAAAGACAAGAAAGCAAAAGCAAAAGCGAAAGTTTTGATTTTCTTTCTTTCAGTTAATCGTTAGAAGCGAGTGAATTTGATGATTCAACAAATTTGCTGCAGGGTAGACTGCGTAGCCCGGAGGGTTTCGCGCGAGTTTCTCACGTGGTTGCTCGCAAGAGTTCCCTCGAGGCTTCGCCATTTGACGGCGTTCGCGGCTACGCCGAAACGAACATACGCTCGGGAAATCCCGCGGGCTTCTCAAACTAGCAACAGGAAGAATTGTCTCCCAGTGACCTCATGGAAAATGGAAGAAAAATCTTATGTAGCTTTCATTAGTTCATCGTTTTCTCTTTTGTCACATGTACCATTCTCCCCCGCCCTGCCTTAACCTCCCCCTCCTCTTCCCCAACGTTGATCTGACAAGATAACTCCCTACTCTTTGAAGGAATGCGCAATACTCTCACTTTGATAGTACATGGTAATATTATTACACTTATTTACTTAGATAATATATGTACATCCTTGTTTTCTCCATCCACTTCATGCGTAAAAAGTACATATAGAAGCTAATTACTTGTATAAATCCTGGTACACACTAAGATTCCCTTAATATCTAGCGAAGAATGATGTTAGGTGGGTAAACTGATCAATGCAATTAGCCAATCCCAGTAATAAATTTATGCAACAACGGACATCTTGGTATAATTAACAATGTCATGAAAGTCAGGAAAGCTCTTCCTGGAAAAATACACCATCAGAAATCAATGGAAGGCGGTATCTTTGGGGTAAAAAGAACTGTAGTCCTTTCAAACCCAGTCACGTGATTTTAACCCTCTTGCTGATCAAATGGCTTAATAATCTTTGTGTGAATTAACGCTTTTATCATCTCTTCCGCGGATCTTGTCATTCTGCATGGCTTTATTAGTAGGAACTTCTTACGTCCATGACTAATTTATAGTCTTCTTCGTTTTATTTTGCATATTAACATCTTTAAAAAGTGCATAACATGTAATTTTTCTTCTCTAACTCTCGCTCACTCTCAGGCGGGAAGACGGGCAGACGACAAGGCCGAGGAGGCAGGCGTTTTGGTATTCTTCTTTCACCTTTGTTCTTCTTTTTATTGTTGCATTTCGTTTCCTTGATCTTTGTGCACGAAGCATGCTTAGTCAGTTTAAGCATGAACTGCAACTGACCTATCTACTTATCACTCACACTGTCGCTTCATCACTGTACAATGAGACCACTTTTAATCTTTTCTTTTGCACTCACTTTGCACAGGCACGTGACTGTCCCCCAAAAGTTCCACGTGCACCTTTAAGAATCTATAGCGTGACTCGTGACATAGTTTGAAATATTTCACGATATCAGCTGTATGAAACGTACTAGTTAAAAGAACATTATAAGGTTGTTGGTAAGTACTTCACTGTACACCTTACGCTAGCTTAAACCACAACGAGAAATTGTTTAATTTTAACAAAAGCAACGTAACAAGACGACTCTTCAGGCTGGTTCACTCACGCAACACAAACACAAGAACTGTATGGAACCTGGCACGAAACGTCCCAGGCAATTTTCACACCACACTACCGTATTTTGACAACTTTTACCAAAATAACGCGTATAGCACAAACACTTACATTACAAGACGGTGCACTCACAAAAGCTGCTTAACGACCGCGTTTTCCGCTGTCGATCCATAAAATTTGCATATTTTGTTTCTTCGAAAAGTTCTACTCCGTTATAAAAAATCTTTTTGTTAAAAAAAGTACTTGAAGGACTCAATTGAATCGCTATTATTTGAAATTCTAATCTCGAAAAAGTTCACTGAATTTCTTACTATATATGTTCTTACTATATGATATGCCAGTTCCAGGCTCTCTGTTGATGGCGACGATTGAAAAAGTATGGGGACAAATTCGTATCACAGAGCAAATTTTTATTTCTTGAACTACAGGTGATATTTTCACGAAATCGCCAGCCAAGAGAACATTTTAGATAACATGGCTTTCCCGCCTTGGATGCGATCGGTCTTGCTGAGAAACGCTCTTTTGTAAGTGCACCTTCTTTTGGCAGCTTAAGTTTGCCTGCTCACAGATGGTGGACTTAAGTCGTAATTTACCTTACATTACTCAGTTCGCGATATACGTAGTCATCAATTATGCTTTCTGCAAGCTACTTGTAAAGCGGTTGTAAATGTGTTTGCTGTTATTGTTTTTATTTCAGTCTCATTTTGGGCGAGACCAATCTTGTTTTTGCACTTTAGTGGGTGTTACTGTTAAAAAGCTCGAGTTCGATTTAATGTCACTCGTTTTGCTTCCGTTTGCTTGGGTGTTGTCCTGATCACTTCATGCCATTTCACTTTACTTTGTCTGCGCTAGTTTGTTTAGTGATACGATAAGCTTCCTTGTGGCAACTTCAGTTCCAGTGGTTTTTCCATACCCCAGTAACTGTCACAAACTACACTTATCTAAAAGCTAGAACCACGATTTTGATTCGCACACATTTACATGGAATTGCTGGTTTAAAATACCATCTTTATTTCTTTTCAGATAGGCGAGGGTGACAAGTTGATCAACGTGGTTTTGCTAAATGGAGAGAGGCTTAATGTCAGAGTTCAGGTAAATTAAGCTTGACTTGAAATGTTCCAGTCGTCAACTTTGACATTCCCAAACGAAAGTATCTCTTTGGAGTTGAATTATATTATATTGATATTCTCCAATTTTAGGGTTCCGCCACTGGACAAGACTTGTACAGCATCATCACGGATCATCTTGGACTTACAGAAACTACTTTCTTTGGCCTTATGATCATAAAAGGTGAGTATAGTCACATTATATTGCGCCTGCTACATTTGATGTGCGATATGCCACGGTGAATCGCTTAAATATTTTTGACACATCAGATTGCTTTTGCTCAGGGGTTGTGCAATTCCTTTAGCCAATCAAAAGTTAAAAAAGCAGCATCTGCAAGTGTCTGATTATTGAGCTGGTTCCTGGACGAACTCATATTTGACTGGCCAGGCCAAGGTTGACAGTTAAAACGGCTTAACATGATCAGAGCTTGATTACATAAGCATCGATCTGGTACAAACTGATTTCATGTTTATTTCATCTCCAAATCGGAGTGAAAGTTCAAAAAGCATTTCCTATCAGACTTAAAGATATTTTATTACTTCATGTGTGTATTGTTGCATATTTAGATGGTGAGCACGAGTTCTTGGACTTGAATGAGAAACTTTCAAAACTGGCAAAGTTTGCGCCCCATCTCTGGAAAGATGACGTAAGTGACTCAACGAATATTTATTTCTATTTGCTATTTTCCTCGATCAAGACAAAGGACAGAAACAGAAAGCAAACAAATAAGCAGATAGACAAACGAAAACCATAATTACAATTTTGAAACGTAGCCATGGGAATTTTGAGATGGTCGTCATACGAAGACAGAGAATGTTACCAAGAGAACCAATCAACCTGCTTGAAGTCCACCGATGATTTAAATGCAACCAGCTGACAGCCAACGACAGCAACAAAATTATATTTCTAGTACAAGTACAGTCTGAGCAAGACACCAACATATCAACCCTATCCAGACTGGAGGGGGAGCGGGGAGCTTTTGCAGCCTACGGCCCATTTGTAACTTTAAACGAGTCGAGGGAATGGTAATTCCAAATTTGGCGGCTTAAGCTATGTGCTATATATGGGAACAATTTGATATGACATGTGACTGGTTTTGATTATTTTAAGTCCGTTTTGGTGCTTTTATGACATGTTGCAGACCGTCATAAAATCCAAGATGACGGATCCAAGATGGCGGGTCTAAGATGGCGGCTATTCGGACGTCACATGACGTTATCATTGTATGTTATGGACCCTGGCAGTTGCTATAAGTTCTCTATGTTTCCTTGTCACATCTTTAATACATTTCATACCTCACGAGTTACAGGGCTAAACCTCAAAAGCCCTTTCATCTATTGCTTAATCAGCGTGGGTGACGGTAATTCTTTTTTTCTCCCTTAGGTTTCCTGTAATTCCTCTCTGGTTTTTACGATCTTCTTCAGGGTCAAGTATTATGTGGAGAATATTTGCCTCTTACAGTAAGTATTTATGGCAATTATGTAGGATTCTGTGCCTCCATGCAGCCCCAATATAATCTCTCTGTGATTGCATCCTCACCGTTAGACAACAGTCAACTCGGCACTTGTACTACCTGCAGTTGAGAAAAGATGTATTGGAAGGAGGGATTTACGTTCACGAGGAGACCTCCATGCTCCTAGCTTCCTACGCTTTGCAGGCTGAAGTAGGAGACTACAACCAGACTCTCCATGGCTCGGACTACTTTGTTCCCGAGCACTATCTTCCACAGAGAGTAAGTTGATGTTTAGCGAAATTTAAATAGAACCTCATAAAATGGGTTTCAGTTTGTCAACACAGATGGATGTCTCCGGTCGTTAATTAGAAATGTATTAAAAATGTTATCGAATAAAAATATTGTTAACATCCACACCTAATCTTAGAACAGTCCATGTAAGTCAAAAAACAATGAAGATGTGGTATAAAATAGGCATTGAAATAAATCAGAACCTTGCCTTTTTCTTTTCTCGTAAATAAAACTTAAATGATTTTCTATTTGAAGGCGATCGCCAAACTCACTGCTTCTTACATAAAGAAGCATCTCCCATCAATGCACAAGACTCACACTGGTCTAAGTGATGCTCAGGCGGAGATCGAGTACTTAAAGGTTAGTGGACCAAAGCTCTGACTTGCTTAGGAGTTATTAGGGACACCCATAATATTTAGTAGAAGCACAAAGCTATAGATTAATTGATATAAGATTAAGTATAATCCAAATCGTGACAATAGTAATGGAAGACAATATAATTTGTGTATGTGCGGACGCATTTGCTTAGCCATCGATCATCAGCGCTGTATAAAATGCAGGATGACTCCCCATCTTTTTATCCTAGTCATCCATACAAATCGCTACAAAATGCTTAAGGATTGAGATCATATTGCACAAAAAGTTGACCCATGTCCTTGTTAGGACTAGGGTAACTTAATTACGGGACGCCAAGCAATGTTTATATATTTCGTTCTGAAACCCATGTAGTCGTTGATGTTGATTTTTAGTTATATTTCACGGAACCTTTCATTTTTGCAGGAGGCACAGAAACTACAGGAATATGGAATTATATTTAACAAGGTTTCCAAGGTAAATTCACCTTAATATTAAACTTTGAATTTTGACACGTCTACAACGCTGTTGCCTTGATTGTGAGAGTAACTTGTGTACCAGAGCACTTCTACAACACGCCGAGAGTGACCAAAGCGATAGGTAGTGGCAATATCAGCTGTCACTTTATCAACGACTGTCTCTTACCTTTTGCAATTGTGCCAGCTTTCGCATTTTCTATGAACTCATCCGCAACCTATTATATTATTGCTGCAGTATAAAAAGGACAAGAGAGGCAGTTTCAGTTTAGGGATCAGTGTGAGAGGACTCATTGTTTATGAGGTAAGTGTGTTACTAAGTACCGATTCTGAATTGTTCAGCCCAATGATATTACTCGTACAATAAATCGGAGCATCAGACGTGAGTATTTACGGTTGCAATATTCTAAGGGCACGAATGATCATCATAGTTATGTACATGCCGGTGGAAAATTTAGGCTTGAACGGCATTCGAACCCAAATTACTATATCCTTGAACCGTTAACTGTCTTAACTGACTTGACCATATCACCAACTCCTCTCTAAAGATATTGTCGTTGCTTTGTTGGCACTGTAACTTTTCATCATCATCAGTTCTCGAGGCGCCAGTAGGCGCACAAGGCCGTACTGTAACTTTTGCTGTATTCAAATTCACTCTATATCGGTCTACTCTTTGCAGTGCTAAATAAATGTGTTTAACTCGTCGTTTCTTTTAGGAGAGAGGAATCGTCAAAAGTCCAACGTTTCGTCATCCTTGGCAAAACATTAAAAGAATGGCATTTCATGTACGTATAGCTACTCAGTTTATACTTAAAAAAGAATTACATGCTGATAAGTTCAAGAGCTGAAAAGAATTATGAACATCGCTGAGCTCTCAAACTTTTAATGCATTTGTTTAAAATTATGAGATGTTGACGACCTTATTTATCTAGTGGTATCAATTCCCAGTGTTGAACCACGCCAACACCAATCACCAATGCAGAACTGAATGATGCGTAGTTCAAATAGAGAAAATCATGAATAATTCATCCCATTGCGTTATTACACAGAGCAATCGACAATTTACGCTAATCCTAATTACTACTTTGATTCGTCTTTTACTTTTAGCGGAGACGGTTTTTTATCGAAGCACACGGTGACCCGGAGACATCCAAGATGGTGCTGTACACCTGCAGCTATAAGAAGTAAGTTCGATTAATCCTCTTAGCTCTATTTCTTGAAGAGCGCCATACATTACCATAACGTTGAAACCAAAACAAGAAGCCGTAGGCTTTTTGTTATGACCACGGCATATGATAATAAATAATATTAATGCGATATTTTTAGACATTTGCTATTAACTACGTCATGTTTAATTCAACAGCTTTGTCAAAGGAATAGGTCACTTTCGACATATTAAAACTCAGCTTGATAGTGAGGCCTAGAGAACGCAAACGAAAGAAATGATGAAACATGTCATTCATTTTACTTTGTTTGCGTCGAAAAAGGTCTATTGTGTGATAACGAGTTGTGTGATGAAAGGGAATCCACAGTCACGAGGATCAATATACGATTATTAGTATTTTAGAATTTGTTTCCCTCCACGCCTGTTTTTTTCATTATGGCGTCAAATGTTTGTGGCGCAAGATCGCGGTAATATTAAACAAACGTATGGGAAAAAGAATGATTGATAATTCTCACCGAGAGCTCTTCCTAAAATAAGCGCGTTAAATTATAATAAATTACCAACAAATAAATTACCTGGTACACTCAGGAAAGAGAGAATTAAATCAACTGAAAAGGTGGCTTAGGGAAACTTTATTAGCACTTCTAAACTATGTCCTTCTTCTATTAATAGAAGAAAACATGTGAGAATTTACGAGCTTCTTTCCTTTGTCACTGATCTTATTTTCATTTCATGCAAAATTTCAAAAATGTTATGAAAAGGAAAAAAAGATAAAAGGAAAACAGAAGCAAATAGTCAAGACCGACATAGACTACCCTTAGCGACGAATGTCATCTTGTCATTTCGGGATCTTGTATTGAGTGGGTCAGTGCTCCTCAGACACAGCATGATTCTAGCGGGAAGGGAGATTCTTTTTCTTCTGATATGCTTCATACTTTGGTAAGATTAATAACGTAAGGAAGTTATATTTACCGTGTGATTATGAGCTGGCAAACATGTTTATCAAGGTGGGGGAGGATTTCTACGTAGCTACAAAGACTCCCTCATTCCCTCATTTGAATAATCAGCATTATATTACTGCGCTCACTTACGATCTTTTATCAGTATCTCACTTATTATTGACATCTTTTTCCGTTGATAGGTCGAGGTATCTACTGAAAATGTGTACGTCGTTCTACAAGTTCCAAATGATGATGGGAATGAAATTGTCCAGCCTCAAGGAATATCCAAAAGATGGAGGTAAAATGAAATTTATTTTGACTATTATGTATTTCAAGAACTCTGTTTTTAATGTCATTGAAGTTTCCTTTACGAAAGTAGTTACGGTCTGCTGTCGACAACAATTGCATTAAGAAAACTGTAGCGTTTTTCATATTATGTCGACTCGATCGCCCCTATAACATTTGAGATACTGACTGTAAAGCAAGAAATTCAGTGTTCGGTAAAAAAATATTGTAATATGTGTTAATTGGACTCTTAACATAACCATCCTAGCAATAACGTTCGTTGAAAGAGATTAAAAACTGTGCTGTCGCAAGTAAAATTTTAAAGTGAAAACTGCCGGATCAGGAAGACTCAAAATGCGGCTTCATGGCAAAGCTTTGCATACAACGCGTGTCGGGCGTCGACGTCAACTTTATGTCGTCCGCTTAAAAGGTGAAGCTAGAATTTAAACAGATTGAAAAAATATAAAATCAGTACAGCTATACATGTACACAAGGTATTGCATTGAAACTTTCTTAATCTCAGTAATGTTTTCTTGATACAAGCTAGTAAACATGATAGATATGTCAACTCTGTAACACGTTGTACAAACTATACTTCATCTTAGCTCAACTGGAAATAAACAAAGCGTATGTCATTAATTCGTGATTATGACGGAGTTTGGATGCTGGGAACCATAGCTACGTTTTCCGTTTAATCGCTTAAACCAATTGTAACTGTAGAATTTCGGGAATAAAATTAATATTTGCGGATAAACGGGCCAACATTTGGCTTTATAAAAAATTACACGAGCGTACATTCCAAATGCGTAATTCATCTCCACTGAGGCAGCATCCTGGTTCTTCAATCTTAAAGTACCCCCTCAGACACCTTACTTGATACTTTCGCCTCTAGCTACAGAATGACATGATTAATTCGTGACACCATGGTGCCACAGTATGATCATTAAGCAGAATTTCTGAGAATATATCTCTAAGTTTCACCCACATCTTACCATCGTGATGCAAAACTCCGTTATCCAATCAAAACTGTGTAAGCTGCTGTCCCTGAGTTCTTGAACTGTTGATCTATCTATGGGTTCACAAATGTATTGAAGAACTTTCTTGATTTCAGCTGTCTGTTTAATTTTGAATTCTTCATGATAATATTTTTGCTAGGTACAGGTTGTAGCAGTTGAGTGTTTGGATATAGCTCAGAAAGAAATCACGCATTATTTAAATTTAGGAAATGCGCGCCACCCCAGTGATATTACTTCTACTGCCGTGAAAAATTATTATCTTTTCTAGCTTGCAATTGTGTTTAATTAGAAGCGTATTGGAAACGTTTCCTTGAGATGACAGTACTAATATGACCTTTATTTCGCTTGACGTGACGTTTGGAACGGGATATAACTTCACTGTCTTACCGAGGATGTTGCAAATTCCTGTTAGAGAGTGGGACTGGAGGTCAAGCCAAAATAATCAATAACATTACAACAATGAAGTATTTTCAAGTATTAAAAGGTGGTCAAATCATTCCTCCCAATAAAGGTTATCAGTTACGAGACAGCCGCATTTCCTTAAGTTTGATGACGTCCTTTTCGTGAGACAGTTATAGACCGAATTGATCCTAAGTGCAATTATTACACCCGGTTTCAGTCTTACGTGCATAGGCGGCATCTTTCGACCATCTCTTGCTCAGTTTCGACATACCATCTTTCGACATGTTCTGTAAACGGCTGAAAGACCGTTTAACTGTGAAACTGGCAATTTCTCCGGTTATTAGCTGAAGAAATGTCAAATAAATGATATTTCTGACCTCAAATGCGGGTTGAAAGATTGTGGACTTGCAAGTTTCCCGATTCATGGGATAATTCAAACAATCTGAGTGTAGGCGATCGACTCTCAATGGTGACGTTTCGGTAGAATTGGCCTGCTACCGCTTTTAATATTCGAAAGATGTAAAAATTCAAAACAGTAGATTTATCTCTCACAGAATGACTTCTAGATTAATATAGTACAGTGAAAGCGGGTGTAAATTAATTCAAAGTGCGTTAATGGTCTTTTAGTGGTGAGGATGAATGGAGTGGTAAAAACAGACGAATCTGATTCCCTAGCCGGAGACATACCAGAATCGGCAGTGAGTAAGCCTGGGCAGGAGTCAGCGGTCATACAGCCACCTGGAATAGGTCCCGCGATTCATCTGAATGGGTCAGCGTGCCCAGTACAAGAAGATCAACCAGTACAGGTTCGTATAGATTGTTATAATCATAACATTGAAATACATATGGTGGAGTCTTTTCCTACCTATTTCCGTCTGCAATTCACTCTAATTCTAATTTACGTTTTTTACTCCCAAGCACTTATAGTACATTTCTTTTAAAAAAATTTATTTGCTCCTCAGAAAATTACGAGAGCAAAACATTATATTTATCAGCATTTTGTACAGATGGGGCCCAAGAGAAACCAATAACAGCATTGCGAAAAAACTCACTAATCACAATAATTTTAAATGATTACTTCCATACTATTAACAGAAAAGGTCCTTGAAGGTCTCGAAACACTAAAAGAATTATTTAGTCTCTATGTCACTGAGATGCATGAACATTGATACGTTTCTTTTAGGTCAGCGTCCATCCTGTCCAGCTGACGAAAGTCAATGGAAGTCTTGGACTCAATATCATTGTGAGTATTTCGCTTCAATGGGCATATTTCTATATGCATTGACGAGCGCCGGACAGCAACCGATTAAGAAAAAGTTACCCTGTATCGTACCGCGCTTAAATCTGTAGCAAGGTTTGATGAGGAAGAATGGGGCACCAGTTCATCACTAGTTACTCTCTAACAGCTTTTTAGGCTTCACTAACAATTCGTTAGCACACCGTTTACTCCTGTGATTATAACATCCCTTAAGCAAGTACACAACTCGCCGAAGTACATGTATACTACATCGATTATTTTGGGTTCTCTCTCAAATTTTATGAAACCTCTAGCCACGACACAACCGTGAAAACGATTTAAAACTAAAATGAAGGTTCCAAATATAACATATATATTGTTTAACAATGAAGGGGATTCTCGCTCACAAAATGCAGTGTACAAATGTAAAACTTGTATATAAGCTTAATCTAAAGTTTTCTTCACCTCACTCATTCACTCATTCTCTTCACTTCTGTGAGTGGAGCATAAGGCTACAGTATCTTAATGATGACGTCATATCCCACAGGGTGGCATAGAGTTGGGTGGTATTTACGTCAAGACATTGGCTCCCGAAGGACCAGCATCCCTCAGTGGCAAAATCAACATTGGTAAGTTTAATTGGACACGAGTCTCGTTTTCATTCTACATTCCATTAACTCAAATTTCTGACCCTTCTATCCAATTTCCATTCTAGGTGACAGAATCCTCGAAATTAACGGTCACAGTCTCGAAGGTTTATCAAGACAAGAGGTAATTTGTGTAAAAAAGTATGCAACCGTGGTTGAATGAAAAACATAAGATATCAAACTATTATATAAGCACACTAGTTCTGTTTCAACAACTCGACGAACACGTGAGACATTTTTTTTCCAAAATGCGATGACGTTTGATCTTCTTCACAGGTTATCATAAGCTTCGTGCCCCTTTTTTCTTGCAGGCTGTTAATATTTTAAGGACAGCGCCTCATGTTTGCACAATGCTGATCGAGAGCTGTGTGGCCGCTCCTGCAACTCCAAATGGGAAGCCAGCAATGCCTGGGACCGAGTCCGCATCAGCCTTTTACCATCCAAACAGACAGCAGCAGATGCAGCCCATGATGCAACGCCAGGCGTCACTGGAATCGCAGTACTCGTCAATGCAGCAACAGTTTGTACCAAGCCAGAGTCACCAGATTGAAGACATAGTTGCAGTGAGTACTCCTAACCTAACGAAAACAAAACCAGTCACTACGCTTCCTTTTGGAAAGCAGAAAAGTATTGAGGCAATAGCCTGGGCACAGCCATTTGAAAAGGGAGCTGTGTCTGCTATGATAAGAGAGAGGGCTAAGACCAAAGTAACGGTAGTAAATGAAAATGGCTCTCTTGAAGGGTTGTCTGAGAAAAGTAAAGAGGCTGTTTCATTACCTAGGGATGGAGAATTATTGAAAGATGCAAAAGCTTCAGAGAATTCTAAACAGCACTCTGATGCTTCGCGGGAAGAAAGCCAGCCTATACTTCAGGGGGAATGTTCCTTAGCAGACGAAAGCTCAAAGCTGCTTATCTCCACAGAGCAGCAGGCTCCCCAAAATGAGGAATCCAATGTAGTCGGATTTTTCAAAAGGATTCAGTCGTTTCTATTTTCGCCCACTCCCTCAAAGTCAAAACGCACTGAGGAGTCGGAATCATCTTGCTGTGAAAGTGATTTTGATTCCGAGTTCAGTGAAATGACCCAGGGATCTTTCAATCCGGGAGATATTGAAGCCATACGGGATGAATTGGAGACCTTGTTAAGTACTTCTTCCACCCAGGACCATGGAACTGGTGACGAGATATTCTACGGGGAGGCCTCAAGCTCCCAACAGGGAGTTTCTCTTACCTCAGAAAAAGACGTCAGGGCTACTGATTCTGATGATAAGTGCATGCTAGAAATGAAAGAAAGTAAAGTAGACCAGAAAGACGAGAAACACGCCAAAGAATTGAAAGACGATAGTTACTTAAAGGGGAAGGAAGCTCACGGTGTTGGTGCAGGCACATGTGAAATCATGTCAGATAATAAACACTTAGTGAACGCTGAAATCAAACAAATTGAAAATGAAGATCTAAATCCAAAAGTTGAAGATGCTTCGGGAGGAATGGAAGAAATACAAAGCGCTAAGGTTACTAAAATACATTACAAGACAGGGGAAGAAGATACTTCTTCTAAGGACGCGGAGAATGGGAAAAGGGAAAACAACCAAGACCCCGATAACAGGGAGTCACTCGTTTATAGCACAGAAGGGGTTTTCAAGTTTCAGAGGGAAACCACAGTATAAAGGGGTTTAGGAGAAGCTTGTGGAGAAAATTTGAAGCGGAAATCTCCTTGATTTCTCACTTAATTAATTAAGAAAGGAAAGCAACAAATTGAACTGCGTTTCAATGTCATCCTGAAACTCATTTTGAAATAAAGAAGACTGCCATGAACAATGGCTTTTAACTTGACAGTGGTTCCAAAGTGGCTTTGAAACGTCGATCAGTTCTTTCGCTTATTTATATGTAAAAATTCTCAGCAAAATGAAGAATTAAGATTTGTAACGTCAGCTGCCATTAGTCAATATTTGATCATATATCACATAAATTAACGTCGCAGTATCCAAAATGCTATTATTAATAAATTTTTAATTAAAAAATAAAAATAAGAAGTGCTTCAGACGAACACCTATAAGCTACAATTTAAATTACAAATTAATATAGTTTAACATAACAGTGGCAAAGAGAAACAGAAATACGCCTAAAAGCTTTCGTGTGTAAACGACGAGGCATCAGCACTGTGGGTTGGATGTACTGCGGAAGTGTAACGTTCTTACATATTTAATAATAAATATATTTAGGGTTATTTGCCGCCCTAGCATAAGTGTTGTAATACTAACGATAATGAAGCAATGGTAGGGGCGTCATGTATGAAAATGACGTCTTTTGTAAAGATAATATAGGATTTGTGTCAAGTCGACAAGAACACACTTACTTTGTCGGCTTTGTCTCGTTGATAACCCTAATTCTTTAACTTACATCTAGACATTACCTGAGTTACGAAATGTGTAATCATTGATGAGTGCCATGCTTAACTGCTGTGCAAAGGCTTTTATTGCTGTACCACCAGCTGGCTATGTACAGTTGTGGATCCAGATCGCACGAATATTATCAAGATAGTCAATGGTAGCTCAGTTTCTCAATTTGCCAATTTGGGTATTGCGCTGGAAAGTAAAATTGAAGTTTTCGGCACTTTAATACGGCTAAAAGAAACATAAATAAAGTATAAGCTGAATGATGCTAAAGAATATCTACAAACCTCAAGAAAGTTCGCGGTAAGAGCTGTGTTATTTTGCATAACCTAATTAAAACGTAGAACAAATAAGGCTACAGACTTAATGTGAGGAACTGATAATCAGTAAGAGATGGATGTTTTCAGCTGTATAAAAAGCCTTAGCATTTCTTGTTTTTCCAGACTTCCGCTTTTGTTCCTAATGATTTCTCAGTTGTAGAAATTGGGCTATCACGTGATTGACAAATGTTGCTTCTGTATCAACAAAAATAAACTGGGTGTATCATTAATTTTCGTCTCTCATATAGTGGTGTTTAAATTTACCCTGTTTATTTAGGGCCAGATGGCACGAAGAACTTTGTTAGAGTTGGAATCAAATCCACTTTGAATCCAAGTTTGAGAGGCGAATTTGTTTTAATCTCAGTCAGAGGTGTCGTCGACTTCCCCACGCCTACACTGATTTACCACAAAGCTGATTATCTTTTGATCGCGGTATTATTAGTCGCAGTCCAAATTTTCGTTTGGATCTGAGTTTCAGTCAGGGGTAACTTTCTTGAATATTTCCTTGAGAAAATAATGAGGATGGGCTTGAATTAGAGCACCTATTGTCGTCTGCTGAAGGATAGAAACTCACCAAACACTCTTGTGTTGAATGTCAACTTTTATTCGTTTAAAATTCCAGATATATGGTGAATTTGAATTCAAAAGCAATTGCAAAATGAATAAACAAATGTATAGTAAAGCCTCTGTTGAGCAACTACACTTCCATGTCCTAATTTAGAGGACGGCCGTTCACCAAAGATCAAAACAGAACGGAATTAACCGTATATATTTTTTGGACATAAAAAAGTTGGCCTCTGAAGATACCATGGAAAAAACTGTTTAATAGAGGCTTCCTTCCGTGGACGGCTCCAAAATTGCTGTCAGATTTCGTTTCAAAGGTTGCATTACATGGATACATCTCGAAGTCCACGACCAGTTTACTTCGGTCAGTGGCACATGGCACTAGGAATGATGTCTGAAAGACAGTCTAAAACGTTATTGTTAGTAATCACTCAATAACATGTGAAAGATCCGTGTGCAAGATATGTCGACTAATCTTTATATTTCTTTCAGGATTACATTCCCATTGAAATTCCTAAACTTAATGGAAGTTTCGGTCTAAATGTGACGGTAAGAAATGATTCTAATTTTTAATCTTGTGGTTTAAGCCAGGTTCTTCGGCGTTTGCACGACTCCCATAATGTACGTATTTTATAACAAAACCTGTCTCAAACATTCCGGCTCAAACTGACTTTAAGGTGATATAGCGACACCTACCAGGGCGTTCTTCCGCGATTTCACTGAAAAACAATTCTAAAAACTACCAAACATTCCAAAAGATGTTACTTCGTTCTGTCAAAAAAATTTGAAACTCTGATTTCGATATTGAGTCTAAATTTGACAAATTTGAATCGACGTTGATATAATATGGAATTATTACCGTTTCATTAATCCGGAGCAATTTTCGTATTCTCACCTGAAAAATATGCTCAGTATATTAATTTGCCGTGAGTTTTTCTTTCCACGAACACTCGAAATAATTCTTATCTCTACTCGCCTACAAATAGATATAAAAAGTGCCCGTTGTGAGCAAAATTTTCATAGCACATTTCATGCATACTTCTTACCATTCTTAAAATGTTCGATGATTTCATTCATGAAACGGTCCGGCATGATTGGAAATGTTAACCATATAGCAGTAAAAATGTTTCCAATACTTACCACAAGTTTACAATGTAGGAGAGAATGTTCCTCTTCAGGACTACAGCATATTCCTTAGAACCATTACTCCTCATTTGAACCATCTTGAAAGGAAAACAAAACAAACAGGGCAATAATTGAACATGTGGTCTATAAGCATGGTTATCGCACACGAATCTATTAGTCAATTTCGAGATAACAAGCAATTTTTGCATGTGACGTTCAGAAGCAGCCGTTTTCGGGTGATAATTTCTTGAAAGAGCTTTTGGCTCTCCGGTTCACGTTTGTTTTATCGAAAATTCAGCCCTCCTCGCTCTGAGGAATTAATATGTGAAGGAATACACAGGTGTGTGGAAGTACCGCATCTAAGCTTTGAATAATTCAGATAAACCTGTTTTGAACTTAATAAAAACGAAGAAAACTTTAAATTAGATTTCCTAAATCCACGACATCATCTAAAACCTTTTAATCGTTCACCTGTATCCCCAGCGAGGGAATATTGCGTCGAACCATGACTAGGTTAAAATGAAGAGTTTAACAACACCAGAATACGTTCTCAGCCCAAAAAATACCTGCTGGAAACGCGATTGTAATATTTTAATGGATTTGTGTTTTTATAAGAAAAAGTAATTTGGCCATGCCGGAGTTTCTCAGTTATCAGCGGGGTTCCACTGAGGTCTCTTTATTTCAATTCGTTTAAACATAATATAAATAAATTATAATCCAAGGCATAATAACAAAAATGTCTGTCGGCTTCGTTCATAACAATGTTTTCAAATTGTGAAAGAGTTGGTTTACTAACAGTTGCGTTTTCCTTTCATAAAACTTGCCAATCTTCTCTTCTCGTTCTTCAAATTTCGCTTTTTCTCATAGCTATTTTTGAAATTTGATTTTTATGGACTGTTTTGACTTGGTATTATCGAAGTATGTCTAAAATTTGAAATTCTCTCTCGATTTTTTTCCCCGTTGTTGACTTGAACATGCACATGATTAGTTTTTAGGTTATTGTTGCTTATTCTGTTTTATTTCTCAGGGTGGACCAGAACTCGATGGGATTTACGTGAAGTCCTTACTACCCGGCGGAGCGGCAGAAGCATCAGGAAAAATACGAAACGGTACGAAACGTTTCCACGACTGACTTGATCAGCAACCGAGAAGGAAACTTTCTTAAACATGACAATACTCCATTGAAAATAAAACTAATTAAATGAGGAAGCCGAGTACAGCACAATGACATGAAAATTTTAACACACCTTAAAGGACTTTGTGTTGTCATCTTCATAAGAGGTCTTCAGTTCTGTATTCCACTCTACCAGGCTTGAAAATTCCCTTACTTTTCTGTTTTGTGGGGAAAGCATCGTTTATAAGTTAGTTTCAAGCAATGGAAAATAAATTCACCGATGGTAGCTTATCTTCCCCTTCCAAGAATCTGATTGGATGGCTCCTAAATGCAAAGAGGATTGTGTTATTTAACCAATCAACTCAGTCCTACTCTTTTATTTTGTCTTCCTTGATTGGCCAAGATAATTTTGAGACGAAACGTATCAGGTATTCTGTTGATTGTTGATTCTAAGTTTCCCTAAAATATTTTGGTCACTTCTTTTGATTTGATTATGCCAAATCCAGTAAACTTTAATCTCAACTGATCTGCAGTCGAAAATTAAAATTTTGGTTTCGTTTGCATGGTCGCTTGAAATAGCATTTTTAACATGAAAGTGATGTCTCAGCTGTGTAGTTTTTGCCGTTTCGCGGAAGTTGTATCAAAAACAAAACAAATCTTAAGGTGTGAGGAAGGCCGGTGTATTGTCACGAAGCATTCCAATCTAAGAGTTGAATCAAAACTTTAACTCCCAAAACTAATCAAAGTCTGAATGGAACTTTACACCACCAATACATGAAGAAGGTACAGTAACAGAGTATTCCGTCGATCTGCCAGCAAAATCTAAAATAATAAACCAGACAAAAATTAAAACAATTAAAGAAATCCTTGCAGACAGTATAGGAAAGTTGATAATAATATAGGGCGTGTGCCTGTAACAAAAGATTGCTTGCTCGTCTTTTATTTAGTGACAAAGAACCTAGCTCGATCACCCTAGAGATTGTGTGTTCTAACTGAAGAATGCATATAGTGCCTCAATTCAGTATATCTACAAGGCGTAGGAAGAACATGTCACAATTGTTTCAAACATGCACCTAGCTTATTGACTTGTTTTTTCTTCTTCAGGTGACAGAATAGTGGAGATAAATGGAGTGGCAATGGAAGGCCTTAATCGCAAGCAGGTATTCTTTCATTTCTTTGAATTTACACCTCTATTAGCTTGCCCCACCCTATCACCTCAGATCAGAGGATGATGGGATGTGAGATCAAGAAAGTTGCTATGGGTGTTGCTTATACCTTTCTAAAAGTCAAAGCATTACTTTGATGGATTAGTTATTTTAGACAAAACAACTTTGAAATGCTTTCAGGTTGATAACGTGAGCACAGATTATAAGTATTTACAATATGAAAAAATATCCGCCCTTTTTTATACGGTGTTTATAAACTTAAATCAAATCACCGCGAATCTTGTGTGCAAGTTATTGCTGGGGTGCAAAAATGTAATAATAATTCAAATAAAAACTTTCTGCAAAATTTGAAACATGTAATATTTTAAGTTGCTTTGGATAATTCATAAATTTTGCAGAAGTGTGGATTTTACAAGATATATCTTGTCGTTTACCTTTCGCTCAGAAATTTAGATTCTCGCGTGAACCCGTAAAATTAACATAACAGTACGGAATAATAATATAGTGTGAGGGCCCGACCTTTAGTTATATAACAGAAACATTTCTTGTACTGTCTGCACTGCTGGCAATATGGCGGGAAAAAGTATTGAGGAGCAGGAGGGGCCAACATATGAGCCTGGAGCTTTTGGACTTTAATTTTTCACTTCGAACATTATTCAGATACTTTTTTATAAAAGTCCACATAACCTTTACCTGCTTAGAATGTCTCAAATGTATTTCATTATTCAAAAATGTAGTAAAATCTGGGGTTGAAAAGTTACATTTTTCGAGGCTATGCTATTTAGGGGCAGGTCGTTCGAGAGAACGAATTGTCCAATTCTCACCAAATTTGGCAGGGGTATGTATTTTTGCCTGTAGAATGCAATGGCGTAGTTTTTGAAGCCATACAGGTGAAACGTAGATCACTGAATGAGAGCCAAACTGGAAAAAAGTTTTCTTTTATGTTTGCTTGTTGCCATGGAAACAGCACTCCCCAGAAGTTGGTGAAGAGTAGGTCATTGCATTCTACCATGTCTCCTGTATTTTCAGCGACAATTTGGCTCAAATAGGACAGTTTTTAAAGGAGATTGACTTGCTCCAGAATTGTAGCTATTCACAGTAGGGTCCTAGTCAACACACGTTAGCTCGGCCAGGATTTGACGAAACCTCTTAAAACTCATGACTTTAAGTCTTAATTTAGTATAAGCTACGATTAAATATGGCTTTCAGTTGTCATACTTTCTGGACTCCATGTTTTGACAAAATTTGGCCATTTTTGAGGGTATCTACTACCCTTTAAGAGCAAGTGTGCCCGGGGAAGATTGGAGAAGAATGAATCACATTTTGCTCAACATTTAATTTCAATGCATGTTTCGATTCACAGGCAGTGGAGTTGCTACGGCGCTCTGCAGCTACTGCAACACTTGTTATAGAGCGCTACAGACAACCAGAGCCTGAAGGCCCCCAGCTGGAAGATTTGGAGGACCTTCTTAGAACGTCGGTAAGATTGTTTGTGCCTCTAAACATGGGACATTTCTCCTTGGATTTAAAACGCTCAATTTTAAATGCTTCCCTAAGGAATATGATACGTTACACGATGAAGTTCATTGTGACTAATTCCTAAAAATACATTTAATTTTGCAAAGTTTTGTTCTTGCAATGATGCGATGTGTTTGTTTCATAGCCGAATTGTATCCTTGTGGAGTTACAGAAAATGAACCATTCGTTTGGATTTAGTGTTGTGGTGAGTCGTGTTTTTCCTTTATAAAGATTATGCTACTTCTTTTTTTTCTTAACCAACCTCAGTTTAGAAAACAGACTGCTCTTGTAAATTGCACGCAAAATTAATCCCATGCGTTATGTGTGAGCAAGTACAGTTATGACTAGATACAGCAAGAAAAAAACAATACAAAACTCCAATTGTCAGTACTAGTCAACATCCAGAAGTGATGTTCGTTGGCCTTCTTTTAGAGTATCTGTGCTTTTAAATGCTGTTGAAGTACTTCTTTAACAAAAAAGTACAGCATGGTATACGTTTATATACATGTATCTACATTGAAGCGATGAAATCGTTTTAACTGACAGAAGATATACACTGTGATTTTTGCTAATTGTTTGAATCTCAACAGGGTGGGCCAGATTTCGGTGGAATTTTTGTTAAAACCATTAATCCAAATGGAGCAGCGGCAATGGATGGCAGAATAGGTATAAACGACAGAATAGTTGCTGTAAACTGTGTGAACTTAACAAGGGCCACAAGGCAAGAGGTACGTGGCATAATGTTTTTAATATATATAATATATACATGTATACTAAGTAGAAGACATTAAATACGTTGTCACCACAGAGAAAACGTTTGCACACCGCAGTGAACACAAATGTGATACAACAGCAAGGGAAACGAGATTTCTTCTCATTTACAGCAGAAGCGAGTGAATGAACAAATGAATAACCCTCTTTGAGTTTTGGCGCCAGTGGTGTATTTAGGTGTCATAATGGTGGACTCTGTGCGTAAAGCTACTTATCAGCTCATGTTGTTTTATTTCTGCCAGGCGGTTGACGCCCTTCGGAACTCTCCAATCATCGCTCAGCTTGTTGTGGAAAAAGGCACAGCTGAAGATCTCCTGACGAACAGCAGTGGACCTCCCACACCCCAGGAGTCAAGATACGGAGCTGTACAGTACAGTCATTACCATGCCAGCTCGGACAGTTACAACGGTAAGAATCGAAAAATATGCAAATGATAGCTCCTTTGCAATCATTGACCATGCACTAGTGGTTAATGCTCTGGTCCTGGAGATCCTGGATTCATCTCCCTATATTCCCTTTTTGGATTTGTTCATGTTAGTCCCGAACTCAGCTCTTGGTAAGTGTAGATAGCCAACTGGTTAAGAATCTGCTAGTCGATATTATTCACTGCATTTTGTCCATTGGGACTATTTTTTCCTAATATATGCCTACGTACATTTTATGCTCCTTGGGGCAACGTGAATTTTAAATTATTATTTATATACTATTACCTTACTAAGACTTGGTATATTTACAAAATGCACTTAGATTGATGTTAATTCTTGTAATCTGAGATCGAAAAAACTAAAATTAACATTATATAATTAGTGACATGAATTAATGACATGACAAACCAGGTTGCCAAAAAGCAACTCTTATACCCTGCAAATGCTATACATGGCCACAATGCAAGCTTGTGATTCAGTTAGCTGTTTACACATCGCTGAAGTGCAAAAGCTCTTTTATTTTTGTGGTGCCATACAGCGTTCTTCATACTCATGAAGGTCTTTCTTATTACAGACTATAACATGGACGATCTACCGTTTGAAGTTTACCTTACAAAAGGCCAAAGTGGACTGGGTATGAGCCTTACAGGAGGGGACAATGGAGGTAATTAGAGTCTGGCTTGTTGCAAATTATAATTTAGTCGCAACATTCTTAAGTCACTGAATTATGTGTAACATTTCGTAGAACTTGGTTTAGCCGTGTTTCGTCCACAGACTACGATAGATGCCAGTGATAATTAAAAGAAAACATATGGGTTCCTAAAACATCTATCTATATATTTTTGGCCACCCAGCTCCAATCTACATTAAGAAGCTGGTTCCAGGAGGTTCAGCTCTCTTGTCAGGGCAGCTCCAAGTCAATGACATCATTCTTCAAGTAAATGACAAGAATCTGGATCGGATGACCTACAGAGTAAGTTGTACTTTACTTAACGTAAAAGTCGTGCAATGTTCAAATTAAAGGTTGTACAACATTTCATACGCATGGACATTTTCGCTTTTACATCAAAAACTGATAATTCTGCCATAGGAAACTCTCTTGATCCACGGTCCTCGTTGTATGCATAATTATAATAGAACTGTAGTCAGAGTTCCGTTCACCTTACAAAACCAAGTAAACCATCGCAAAGCCAAGATATTTCAATTCTGTGCAAATACGTTTACCGACTAAGCATGCGAGTCCACAGTTTTCTCGATCTCTCTTTTCTTTTTCTTTATAGGAAGCTCTTTCTATTCTTCGAAACTGCCCTTCAGAAGTTCGATTACTTGTACAAAGACCCCGGATATCCTCGCATCCTCCTTACCCAGGATACCGTGGGGGCAGCGACAGAGCCAGTGTCGATAGTTACGGAAGTTATAGCAGCATGTCCAGTATTTTTTAAACCATGTAGACAAGCCTGTACGTAGATTTGTTGGAATGGTGTACTGCTACGGTTACATCACATAAGTTGTAGCTTGCTCTAGCTCGATAAAACAGGAATCTGGCTTTAATTATCCTTTATAACGTTGGGTGATCAAAACGGTCATCAAAGAGATGGCAACAGGAAGGCAGAGAATAAGAACTTTGACAAGCTCGAGCTAATCATGTCAAAGGATTGTCGCATTAAGATATTCTTTGAGGGTAGAACATAGCGACACTCGTCAGTTTTAAAGGCTGGACGTTTTCTATAATAACATAAATAATTAAATATTATCAATACCGTGCAGCGCTTAGGTCCACAAACCCTGAGTGTCAGAGCAACTCCAGGCAGTGTCCAGGGAAAAGGTTCAGGTAGTGTACGTGAGCCTGGGCGTGTGTCGAATATGACAACTACATGAATCTACGGGCATATTCAGTCTAAGGTAAGGTATTTTTGTTCGGAAGAAGCTGGTCTTTGATTAGGAGATTTTATGCTCGGACATGTACAATTTTTGTTTTTGTTTTTGTTTTGTTTTGTTTTGTTTTTGTCATGTTCAGTTGCCCGTTCCTCATTGATTTGATCATTTTGGTCGTTACGAGTTCAGCTGCAAGTGCTCATCGATGCTTTAATCACTTTGGCTGTCCTGTTCAGTTAAAACCACCAAGCCTAAGGCATGGTTATAAATTAAGAATCACGTTTACTTAAAAGGTTTACTTTGAAGCAACATCCGACCCATTACAGGCCCCACGGGGTCATGACAAAAGGTGAAGTGAAGAGAGTGTTAATTTGAAAACAATTGTTATTAGGAAGCAGGTCGATCGCGCATTTGGAAGATCTTTACAAAGTAAAGTAGATCACTGAGGAAATACAAAGAAGTTTCTAATGTCAGATCATAGGCAACACTACGCGGTGACGTGGAGGCATGAACGACCTTTTCTCTGAGATTTCATTAGGCCAAGATTGGTGGTGCAGAAATTTTCCACCTCAGTCAGGTACTAACCCAATCAGGTTAATTAGGATTGGAAGTTATTGCAACAAAATGGCCTTCAAGTCTTTTGTCGTGACAAAAAGTAGAACACTCCGGGATTTGCTTAAATCCGGTACTAATTTCCAAAAAATGAAAGATAAGCAACACATGGAATTAAGCCGATAGGTATGATGTTTTTCCCCTCTAAAGGTTTTCGCCAAGTCTGGGGTAATTAAGACCCTTCTTGAGTTCCATTTGACTTTATACAGCTTTAAAAATCAGTCCTTATTGCCGTGAACTGTCGGCAGAGTACGTGTAAAGATAATTTGAACAGGATTTATTTCACCAGCGTTTAACATTCCATGAGTCATGATTGCTAGTCGATGCTGAAGACCAGTGAGTGTACATTTGAATTTTTTTCACTCACGGCACTTGAATCTAAAGCCCTGTTCACTCTAATGCGGTAGTATGAAAACGCATTCTTCCTGACGCGATTTCGCCTACCGTCCACACTAAAACGACCGAAAACGCTGCATCGTTTTCACCGAAAACGTATACATTTGATGAAGCTGCCCAGTGTGGAAACATTTTATGTGTGGACAGCGAAAACGGAGTGAGTTCGAAAACGCTGACGTCTGTCATATCACGTGCGCATGCCCAAATGACAGTTGTGATGTTTTCTTATAGCATATCACTCAAGCGCTTCATTGAGATCGGGAAGAACGCTGCGAAAACGGTAGTTTGGACGGAAAGCGTTTTCGGCGAAAACGCATCGTTTTAAAAACGTGTAATCCGTTTAAATCCTTACCTATGCTCAACTGTTTCATAAGTCCACCTAAGCACATATATATTGAGATCGTCAGACAATATGAGGTAAGTGGTGCCCCGGTCTTCTGACTTGTTTTCACGATTTCCAATCATTAATAAACGTGTAGAAAAATAAAGCAAACACAGAATAACCTTTTTTTAAATATAAATTTCGGTATTATGAAGAAACTCTTTAAAACAAAACTCATTCCTTTTTTTTTTCCAATTTTCTCTTGTCATCTTATTCCTTGTCAAACCCTCCAGATTCTTTTATTTTATTTGATTTCGTAATTTAGTTTTATGAAAGATAATAGACATAATTTAAGTTTTGGAAATGTAGTATACAATTCGTTGTGAGTCAGATTAACCCCTTCAGCCCCAAGCAAGCTCTCGCTGGTCACAAAAAAAGTTGTAAGTATTCTCCCAAATGATATGTGTAAGAAATGCACTGAGACCACCGAAGGGAATTTACACATTGATATTGAGGCTAAAAGGGTTAATGTCTTCACTTAATGAGGATACGAAGAGTGAATAACCGAATGCTGTCCGATATAGAGAACATTTGATAAGTCTTGTAACATTAGATGATTTATGTTAAGTTTTTTAATTTTGTATGCTATTGCATAATAAGGCTTAATAAAATATTTTGAAATAAATGATAGCATTGTTTATTAAATTTGGGTTGATATTCAATCAGTTTTATGAGTAACTTGACGAAGAGACAAAGTTTACAGCATTCTCATTATTGTCAAGGATTACTGGATCGGCGACAAAATAGAAAACTGTGAAGCGTGCAATGTTGAGTTTGCACGCGGAGAGCTACTCTAGCAAACCTTTCAACTACATTTACCCATTTATAGCTTACATATAATATATTCTGAACAATTCTCAGCAAGCCGTTAAGCCCCGGCCAAACGATCGCAACATGTCAACGCAACATATCGCAACATTGTTGGGCGCAACATGTTGCGTGCTTTTGACCACCGCGTTGCGACATGTTGCGACATGCTGGGTGTTTTGCTAGCTCAAATTTGACCATTTTCAAGCCCCGGCCAAACGATCGCAACATTTCATCACAACATGTCGCAACATTGTTGGCCCAGCATTTGAAAGCTCCGGCCAAATGATCGCAACATTTAAACGCAACATATCCCAACATTGTTGGCCGCAACATCTTGCGTGCGTTTGGCCACCCTGTTGCGACGTGTTGCGACATGTTAGGTGTTGAAAATCGAACTAGTGCGCATGCCCGGGCGCAACATTGTTGGACGAACCTGAAAAATTTACGACTCAAATCCTATTAATGAATTCAATTAAATTGAAGTAGCTGTTTTAGCCAAATATATTTGATTCTTTCGCGTTACTGGTTTTTTTAACGAATTTATTGGTTTTAAAATTGCCATTGTTTACTTTTAAAGTCTTCTCGACATGATATACACGTACATTTATAATTAGCTCCTCCAACTTGTTTAATTAATAGCCCAATTTTTTCTATATGTTAACATTCTACTTTATAGCAATGTTCAGGGCGACTCAAACCACTGAAATAGCCCATGAGTGGAGACTGGAGCCAAAGTGCAACAAGCCGAGGGCGCTGGACGCTTAGATGGCTTTAATCACTGATTGTTTTCCTCTTCACAGGCTAGGGTACTGTGACTAGCGACTCACTTCCTTCTCACGCCACATTTTTACACCAGTTCCTGTTGAAGAGCTTCATAATAGCTCTGATTTCCCAGGGCCAGGTCGTTCGAAAGCCGGTTAAAGCTAACCAAGGGTTTAAATTAATCCGAGGTATTTCCTTATCTACTATGAAAATGTCTTTCGTTGCTCATGTTTTGTATAGATTATCACAACTGAAGAATATCTAAGCAATATAAACAGAAAACGTCACTGAAACGTCTGCAAAACAGAAATCAAAATTCACGCTAATACTTCGTTAGCTTAATCAGGCTTTGAACAACCCGGCCCAGAAACCCAGGGTGATTTAAATTGCCGTTTGATATGTTCAATGGACTTGCCTATCTGGCATGTCACATCTACCTATTCGCCTATATTTATATCGGAAATATTACAGAACATATAACTGCCTCCTGACTATCCGTTCATAAAAAAACTCACGTTGACAACCTTGAAACACCACATCGTCAGGAATCGAAACAATAACGTAAGATAAAATGACGTTAATCATAACATAATAGCGCTCGCCGAGTAACTGTACTTTCGTAACATTTCAGAGCTACCACAAATAATATTGAAGAAATATTCCCGATAATCAGTTACCTCAGCGTCTTCTTTATAAAAAAAGGAAACTGAAAATAATTTTTAGTTATAAAATCGCAATTACTTGCTGAAATATAATTATTCTTAGAAAGAGTTAAAAAGATTAAAACACCTCGTAAATTATTTTAACAGTATCGCATTACATCTGTAAAACATATGAAGCCTTCCGTCCTTCCAAGCAAGCCTAAGTAAATATCGCTAAGGTGCGTGCTATAATACCGTAAAATTACGGCCCATCATAGGCCCATCTATATTACAAAAAAAATCCTATTCCGGTTAGAAGACCCCCTACCGGATATAGTCCCTCTTTTACTTTGTTGAGAAAGCTATAAGCAACGGCCTTTGTGCTTCGCGTGTTTGTTTCCTTACTTGTGTTCTCAAGACGATAAAAATCGTTATATACTACTTTATGTTGGTTCTATCAGCTTACTTCAAAACGTTGTTGTTGTTGTTTTCTACCGCTTATAAGCCCAACCAAAACCCTTATAGAAGCTCAGTCACGTTAATTTGAGTTATTTTGGCCTCGTAAAAACTACCTTTAAACTGAAGGAAACCTGACAATAAAAGTTTACTAACATTGAAACACACCAAAACGACAAAAAGAAACCTTAAAGGAACAAGGATGGTCAAGAATGGAGAAGATTGACACGGATTACAAACGACAAACTTGAATATTTTAGGCTAAACTTTTCAAGATGCGAAAACCGTCACGTAGCTCCTTTAAATGAAGTTGTATAAACTCAGGGCTTATCACTGGAATTTTAAGGTATTTAATTTCACAAAAGGCTAAGGCTGAAACCGTCACCTTCCCAACTCGCTACGGTGATAATTTACCTTTATCAACTGATAAACCGCTAAGTGCTTAATATTTTTACGCGCGCGGATCATTTCTTACTTTTCTCCGTAATTGGAATTTATTCGTCAAATTTAAACTCTTGTTCTGCAAGAACGTAAAGGACAATTCTATCTTCATTATTTGTTTGACAACTGTAGCTTCTGTGTCACTTGGTGATAAATACCACGAAAGCTTTTGGAAACATGCCTTTCTTTCCGTTGAGTTCTCCACAACACCAAGTTTCATCCTCATCATAAAGACGTTTAATAAGATCGCCGGCCTTAAACGATATCTCGTGGTCGCCTTGTGCTTCGTAATCAAACTCCGCGCGACAATACTGTTCTTGAGTTTTCTTCACATTTGTATCTTTTGGCTTGTTGGTCTGGTCCACAGCAGAGTACATTGAATCATCAACAGGTTCTGTGGAGAAAATAACTGATAAATTGGAATAATACAGCGAGTAACCAGGAGACCGTAAATACTGATATCTGATTGGTTGAAAGCAGATCGATTTAACCCTCAATTTATCATTCATTTCAACTTTTCGCGCCAAAAGCACGGTTGCTGCGCACACTCAACTCACTTCCAGTAAATTCGTTCCTGTGTCAGAAAAATCAATCAAAAATCAAAAGGAATCGGCCTTTATCTAACTTCCACTCGCTACTGGCACGGCTTCTCAAAGGTATTAATTAAAACAAAAAACGCGACCTTTGATATTTTCTCGAGTACAATTATTGCAATCGCTAACTACACTGTTCACAGCCCTCTATTCCTCGTATTTTTATTCCATCGTTGAACGCGCGGATAGAATCGCAAGAGAACTGGACGCCAGCTCGTTTTTAGTGCAATTTTCGTGTATGGTTTGTGAGCCTGAATAAATTAAATGGAGTAAAAATTGTAATATTGTAATCCCCCTTGATAAGCCTCGGTGCTTTTGGGGAAAACAAAAAAACAAATATGTTTAAATTAAAAAAAAATTAAAAACAAAACTTCGTTTAGCTCGCGTCGCTCGCCTCCCCGCCCACAACCCCTCGTGCTTCACGATCGCTTCGCCTGCTTTTTCTTTCGCGTACGTCGAATAATAAAGAGGCTGTGAAAAGTCTAATCGCTAACGTTTTTTTTCCAAATAGTCAGATTGTGTCCAAATTACTTCCTTGCCAAGCAAGAGAAAACAGTTACGAGAGGGAAGCTGGGAGGGGGGGGGGGGGTGGGGGGGAGAGGGTACTAAGGTTACTAGCCTTTTTAAAGCCTGGGAAGACCTACATAGAGATGTACCAGCTGCTCACTGGGATATCCGAGGGAGGGGGGAGGGGAGGTAATGTCGGTCGCATCTTACCTGGTGCAGGGATACCAGGTAGTTGCATTTGAGGACGGCGCATAGCTGTTTTAGGCGTATCAGGTGATGATTGTACTCTGGCGATTTCTTTAGAATGCTGGAAAGTCCCAGAAAGTGGACCACTAATATTTACATTACTGCCCGGTGATAAGACCTTCTGTGATGACTGCGTCATGTAATAATTCTCATATTCTATTTTAGCTGTAAACAAAAAAGAAATACCACTCATTTAACACAGTATTCATCGAATTAAGGTTGGAAAGGACCACTATGAAGCGATACTGTAGTGAATAATATGCCTGCGTATATGCAAAACTACCGAAATGGCAAGCCCCAGCGTTTGGTTTCCAATTTGCGACAAACTCAAACAGCAATTTTAAAACGGTAATACATCACGCGCAACCAACAATATATATCACAGCTTGTGCTATCAAGTTCCAGAAGATCTGACTGTTACGAAACGTACTCTGAACAGTCACCCTGAGCGTTGTCATGTGTAGCTACTGATTGGAGGAATCGAAAATAGTCACGAGACGGCTAGGTTCATTGCGTTGTGCCTCTGGGCAAGGCACAGGCGCATAAATGGTTTCTGGCAAATTCAATTCTTGTGGGGAGGGGGGTAACCCTGTGGACTAGCATCCCATCCAGGGAGGAGTAGAAATACTCCTAGTCGCCTGATACCACGGAAACCGCAGGCTAAATTGACGGTCTGGAGAACTTGGCCCGACACAGACTTTACCTTAACCTTCACTTGTTCAGCTTGTTTAAGTTAAAGATACAGTTTGTATGAAAACTAAACTCACTGACCTGGTCTTTCAGATCCAGTTTTTTTCATACTAACAAACAAATGAATGTCCGAATCCACTACACAATGCTCCAGACTTTTTCGCATTTCTTCACAAATCTATGATCGAACGGAAAGTTGCATATGATTATGATAAGACATTTGAAACAACCGAGAAAGCTTGTTCAATAAAATATTTATCATAATGGCTCTTTTCAAACTTTGCTGACAAATTAAAGTGAGCAATTCTTTTCTCCTCGAGGTCTAATGGAAACAAAACATTATTTTCGTTTTTCAGGTCACTTTAAGCTGAAACTGTCCGTCAAACATGAAGGAAACAGAGATCTCCACCAAAAAAAACATACATTTTTGTAACGTTTTCTTTTCAGTGCGCAATGTTTTGACAGCGCAGTTCGCTGAAATTAGATTTTGAGCGGACTGTTCAGCGACCAATCGGAATTCTCTTTTTTATCGTTCATTGCCATATCAATAATGGCCATCTCAAGTTTGTAGGCAGTGTTTTACTCACCTCGTCAACTTTAACACAGTTCATTGAACTGGTGTTAGTATAGGCCCACATTACATTCCGCAGAAACGCAATTCTCTCCTCCTCGAGGTCTTGGAAACGCTATTAAGAAAAATGCAGTTGAATATTCAATGCGTAAAACAAAAGGGAAAAACAAAACAAAATAAACAGCCGGATACTTGTACATGTGTGATTTCTAAATCAAATGAAGTATTAGCCTGAATGGGTGCCTGAGTTATTCCAGTTCATTAGGCCTAATTGTTTATGAATGTTATTTCTGAGTATTTTGGTGCAGTGGACATCCGTATGCCGTTGCAAAAACAGATGAAATACTTTGAAAAATATTTTAGTCATACCCGCTGTTGCAGCGCACCTCACTTGAAAAAGATGCACACATGTGGGGGAACATACATGTAGTAATGAATCCAAATGCAAGACTTTGATATTCAATAATTCATTTTTTCGTTAGATCTCCGATTTTAACCTCTCATTTCTTTTCTCTTTTTTTTTTTTGACATCGTTTAAAGAAGGCAAACGTTCAAACGTTTAGTTGTTACCTACGTTATTTTGTTAAGCAATTTCTAAGCCTTTTATCAACCATACACACAAGTTGATGGTATGCAGTGTACGTTTCCCACCACCTCCTACTCGCAATTCATGTACATCATGAGGTACACGAGCCTAGTTCAAACTATTTGAGCTGAGTGATGCATGAATTATTAATCTAACTACTTTAAGTCAATATAAATTACCGAAGAGAGCACTGCCAAACTTACATTACAACACAGCTCCATTTCCTTCTCCCAAACCACCCGGGCCTCCTCAAGACTGCGCACTGAATTCTGGTATGCTGTGTCTAAAACGATTAAGAAATAAACCCAGCCAACGTAATTCATTCAAGGCACATAGGATATTCAGCTGGAGCATGACCAGTCTGCCTTCCCCTTATTGACTCACGAGCAGAAAACTTGCTACCAATTTGGTAGCCTGCAGAACAGGCGTAATTTTTTTGCGTATTTTAGACGAATAGAGGCGAAAGCGAGGCGAGCGCGCGCGAGGGGAAGAGCGTGAAAAAAATATTTTTTCGCGCTCTTCCCTTCGTGCTCGCCTGGCTTTCGCCCCTGTTCGCCTAAAATACGCAAAAAAATTACGCCTGTTCTGCAGGCTACCAATTTGGTTTTTCACTTATGGGTGAAACTGAACCTACATGTACACGGCTTAATGGGTCATGCTTATATATATGTGCAGATTCCATACATTTAAGAACAACACGTATCAAATTTACTTGTATGATAGAAACTCTTAATAAACTTAGTGAGGATTACAGTCTACAAGTAGGCTTTTACCTGTTTGGTCAACTAAAGTTTTTGCTCTGCCCAGTTTGGTTCGCAGCTGCAAATGGAAACGAAATAAACACAATAATAAATTAAACTGTGACACTTTTATTGCTCACATGTACATGTGACAAGTATGTCATTCATGTACATGACTATTGATTTACAACTTAGAAATAAGAAACCATATGTTTGTACATGTATGCAGCTAAATTCTTTTACAAGAAAGAAATGATTTTCGGAAAAATGTAGTGTACATAAAGCAGTAAGCAGTACACACACTGTGTACTGCATGCAGCTGTCTTTTTTCCATAGTTATCCCAAGAAACAACAAAAACAAACGGAAAAATCTTGTGAATCTTCCTGTCCCAAGTAAAGTATTTTGTTCTACAGGTTCCAAAGTTCTGAGAAGCAAACAGCTTCCCGAGAGTGTAGCTCGAGGAAAACTGTGAGCTTTGAGGAACAGATAATGTTCAAGGAATATATGCAAGCATATTTTACTAAAGTGAAAGTAATTTCTGATTAATTACAACCAGGTAGAAGCACGTTAGATTTCACTTAGAAACTCCAGCTATGTATTGAGTTTGTTATCCTTCAAATGTTTTTTTTGCAACACGTAAAGTTTTGAACATTGGGGAATATTACTGGCATATTCCCCAGTTTTTGCTGAGGTATATTCAGTCACGTAACACGTTTAGACCAATCGAGTGCAAACGAAAATATCTGATGGATTATAAGTGTAATTACGTAGCCCTACAGTACATGTAACCAACTATATGTACATAATTACGAACAGCTTGTAGTAAGACGAATTTGAAAAAATGGAGGAAATTTGCACTGATTATTACTTGTGAAAAGATGAGCTAACCTTTTCTTCATCCTTGCCTGAAAGTGATACAGATCTCTTAAGTGCCTCTTCTGCCACATTCACATCATGGCATCTTTGTTCATAGCTCTTTTTTAGCTGACCATTTGGCAAAATAAACGTAACAACATAATGTGACTTTCTTTGACTGTACCTGCTTACCACGGTACACTAGCATCAGTAAAAGAACAATTTACTGTTCTGTAACATACTGAACATTTATATATATTCATTAGCCAAGAGGCATCCATTTCCCTAATCACTGTCACACTGAGGGGTCTGCCTGACTTTTAACATGCCTGTTAAACCTGCTGTCCAGGGGAAAGAGTATCTCATAACAACTGTTTTCAGAAATTTGAAAGAATTTAATTTTCACTCTCGCGGACAGTTTGAAAAGTTTCAGTTTTAACTATGAAGAAAACTTGTGTAAAAAAATTTTTGAGGCCCAGCTCTTACTGAAAGTGAGCAAAATAATTAATGTATTTATAACGAATATAAGAAACAGAGGACAGGAATTAACAGAAATCACAATTAGATTGAATGAATTACGGTTCTTCTGCCCTTTACAGTCAAGGTCAGTCAAGGTCATCTTTGGCTGTAAATTGAGTGCATTTATTTATCTAAAAAACAGCTCGAGCTTTTCAAAAGCACCGTCTGCTTTTGGTTTCAAAACACCACCATGTAAATAATCGTAAAGAAGATTTATAGATGTCTATCTGTGTATGTGTATGTGAGTGTGTGTGAATAGCAGCTACTGTGATTTAAAACTTACTTTCACAGTTGTATCAAAACACTTCCTTTTATATGTTTGAGCTCTCTTCACTGATTCCTCAACCTTTTGAATCAGAAGAAATCACTTAAATTAAGACATAATTTGTATTGAAAATTACAAGAATGCAGTGCATTTATAAAGTGTATATGATTTCAGGGCATATATGCATGAGTGATGTCCTGAAAGTTTTCAAAATTGCACATTAACCTATGTGATTTGAGAACTTTCTAAAAATAATGAGTGACCATATTTATAACCCCCTTACTATAGTGAATGAAAGCTCCACATATTTGAATGACATCAAAACCCATGGCCAGAAGCTTTGCAAAGCAATTATTGTTATTATTATCATTATCACTATCATTGTCATTGTCATTGTCATTGTCATTGTCATTGTCATTGTCATTGTCATTGTCATTATTATTATTATTTATTTATTTATTAAATATTAACGTTTCACTCTGCAGCTGACTGGTATTAAAAACCTATGTGCTAATAGTATCTGATAATTAACAGAGAATTTAACAGCTCCTTTGGGAACAACTAAGGATTGCAGGAGTGAGCACAGTTGGAGTGACTTTCTTACAGTGTATATAGGTATATTATGCCCACTTAAAGATCTAAATGTTTTTAGTTTTTTTCTGTATGGCCTCTGGATAACTCAGCATAGTCTGCATTCAGTTTGCAGCTCAGTTACATGCAAACATGCAAGTAACTACTTATAATGCCACAATTGCAAAGTTTCAAAATTACAATTGAAAAAGAAATGAATTCTGATTGGCCAGTTACTTAGAGAGTGTAAAATCTGGCTTCTTTTAAATGTACCTGTATACCTGTACATATGACTATACACGAACATGTGCATAGTAGTAAATATATCATAGAATTCCGGAAGTAACACCCGCCCCCCCCAAACAATATAAAAAATAAAAAATAAAAAATAACAGCTCCCCGAAAGTAATGTTATTTTTTTCCCTTCCTATTCAACCCCAAAATGAAATGGTCCCCCCAAAAGTAGTGGCCCACCCAAAAGTAGCGGCCCTTTGAAGAAGTCACTAAAAGAGAACTCTCTGTTTTCAACCTCGGGTCATGCGGATGGAACAGCCTGACTGCAGGACTAAAAATTGACTTGAAGAGCTATCTGTGCTTTTATCTGCTTATTTTAAACTTGACTGAATTTTTCTTCAAACCAAGATTTATAAACTATATTTGTCTAGAGGCAGACTCAAATGATATATTATAATGCAACCATCATTCTTTCAATTCACCCTACAGTGCCAACTGGTTTAGCGCCTTTTTTTGTTTAGACAGTCTGCTTTGTTTATGTGGGTAGCTGGAAACTTACATAAATGGAACATTTTATTTCTTTTGTTATGCGTCCTCTCTGTCTGAAATGGCTGTTGCTGTATAACGTTTTGTAACCATCTGAAAGTAACAGCTACCCGAAAGAAGCAGACCCCTTTGCCTGCTAAATCCGAAAGTAACAGGGGCCGTTACTTTTGGAATTCTACAGTATAATAGTCATCTTGTCAAATGATTGTACTGTACCTTACATGCGGTAACTTGTACATGTATATTGACCATAGGAGGTACTATTACAAGCTATTATAAACCTATGTGAGTAATGACACACCGAACTGATGGCACCTATTGTAAAAAAATGTACAAATTGTACATACAATACAATAATTTTACTATAATGTAATTGGCAAATTATATCTTACACTTTTCCTTGCATCACGCTGTGTTTCTCTGAACTTCCTGACACACAGTTCTAGTTCTTCAGTTAGTTGTTGTGCCAAAGAAATATGTACTTTACCTATATTTTCTGTTTCTAAACATGGAAAAAAACAATTTATTTAAGAATTACTTATAATCATTGACAAAAATCAGCAAAAGTAAGAAAATAATTGAAATTAAATTAATAATTGAAAAAAAGAGTGAAAAAATGCACTTTAAGCATGTGCCTTCATATCAGAGAGAATAAGTGGCCCATATGGGAGACTGGGAATTTTTGGTCTGTGTCGCGAGACTCCAGGATAATTCGGGAGAGTTGATGGGAGCATAGATGGAAAAGTGGTAACTGCCTGCAGCTGCATCAATGAAAACACTGTCTAGTCTCCACATGTATGTGCAGGTGCTTTCAATTCATGGCCAACGTTTTACTATCATTAATTTTGCTTCCTTTTTCAGGAATGATTTATAAAGTGAAGACAAAAGAAGCTGTGTTGTACTTGACTGTATCTTTTCTTCCAAAGGCCTACAGGTATACAATCATATATTCATTTCCACAAGATTTTTAAAAGCCAACTTAAGGGCTGGTATGTGTAGGTAAAATTTAGTATACCTGTTTTAATCACATCCCAAGATTCTCTGAGAGTCCTGAAAAATTAAATCAACCTTCTTTAAATTATATCAATTTATTTAGTTCATTTTAAAGCAGGACATACTTACATGTACTTAGTCGATTAAAATAAATGATTTTTTTTTACAATTTTCACTAAAACTGCAGTATTACAACAATAACTGTACTAGTATGTGCGTTTGTAGCATGTGGATTACCTAGAGTAAGTATTATGAATATATCTACTCTTTTCCATACAAAAAGTAATTTTTAGTGCTGTGCATTGTAAGTAGGCCAACTGTAATTTAATTAGTGTAATTATGCATTGTAATGTATGTATTTTAAGTTAAGTGCAAGTAGTAAGTATAGTGTAAGTAGTAAGTTAGTGTACTAAGTATACAATAATGCAAGTATAATTAACAATTAGATTATTTGCTTTCGATTTCTATGAGATGACAGTTGATTTGGCCCTCGGCCTCGGCCTCATCAACTATCACCTCATAGAAATCGAGAGCAAACAATCTAATTGTTTTAGTAGAATTCTAACAGAAAATTTTCTTCAAATAATGGTTTCCAATTACTTCTCGCCATATTATTAAAATTTGCATCTTACAAAGATCACTCGGATTAAATTGTCATTTGAAATTCAGTTGTGTGCATGCACATTTTAGTCTTCTCAGGAATTTATTTATCCATTTGCATCAAAATGTTCCTTCAAAATTTTGTTAAGCGACTGCACTCTAATGCTGATAGTATACAAGTAGCTCAGCCAATCAGATTGCAGCATTTGCATAAGTATATTAGTGGAATTTTACTAATATTATTTAGTGCTATAAGTAGAAGTGTAAGTGCTCACCCTGCCAATAAAATTGCATTTTAAAAAAATTATGAATTATATGCAGTAATTGTATTACCTGTACAATGTACATGCCAGGCCATAACATTATGTATAATTTCTAATTAAAAATTTATGAGAATATGTTCATGGGCAATCCCTTGACTCTTGTAAACAGTCTTTAAATTAGCTCTAGAAGTAGCTTGATAAATGCTGCAGAGGAGAGGGGGGTGGGGCCCTGCAATGAACTAGCATCCTATACAAGGGGTAACCCATGGCTGAGTGCCTTATTTACACTAGCTGTAACTTAACCATAAAGAAACAGTTTTGAATGAGTAAATTCTGCTTCTATATTAGGTAGCATAGGCAGTGACAATAGCGATGATAAGGACATCTACCAAAAAAAAAAAAAAAAAGAATTTAAAAGCTACCTTTTCGAATTTTGCAATTTTCTAGGTTTCTGTGCAGTACATCTATCAGTCTTACTAGAAATTAAATCTGCTCAAACTAAGTATGTAACAACCGCAAATGAATTCAATAAAAATATATTTATCTGAACAATTAGCCACTGTGGCACACGTTCTCCAATATTATGTGCATAGAATATACTTCATCTGATTTCATGTTGCTGTTTCGTAGAGGGTGCCTACGAAATGTACTACGATTTATAATTTGCACATGCACAGCCAATGTTCTACTGATGGACTATGGTGATGTTCTCACAATTTCCATTGCTGCCATTGTCTGCTTAAGTTCCCTATTGAACAAGCGACACAGTTAGATACTGCTCTCATTTAAAAATATTATGTGGGCTTAAGGGTCACTCAGCAAATCATCTTACCATAAAACACACCTTGCTTTGAGCTACCCATGTATGAAGTTTAACGTATTTCCAAAGTTCTATACATGGGCTATAATTTAAAATGATATACATTTCCCTTCTTTCTTTGAATTATAATTATGAACTCAAGATTAGTCATGGAAATACATTTTTAACAAGTACATGTTAACTACAGTACTGTACATAGTTCATCTGTAGAACTTGAACTACACTGGTGTCAAACGATATTAATATATACACTGTAATTACATCAAATCAGCTGACATCTATAAATAATGACAATTAGTATAAATCTACTTAGCCTTCTATCATGAACACCATTGTCTGTATACGCAGAACATTGTTAACAAACTGCAGCCACTCCTAAGTCACATTTTTTGAGTTAGGCTGCCCTATCAGGCGATAGGAATCTTGAGCTCATATTCTATTATTTATTGTTAAATGAACCATATATTTACCCAATCTCCTCTTTGCCTTTGGCACTTTCCGCAAGTCTCATAAGGGCCTTGCCATACTTTTCCTCAGCATCTGCCCTAGATATGATGTGATAATACAGATTGGATTAATTAATTAATTTGAAGAACACTGATATAATTGTGACAAACTGACTGACAAGGTGGATATGAGACCTGAACAGTCGACTTCCAAACTTCAAAATATTTCAAGTTGTTTATCTCAGCCACAGGCAAGGCATTAATATTATTCACGTTCTTCTTCCAATCTTTACCATTTGTTTGCAGCAGCTTATGTAAATACAAAGTGCCTACTTTCTATAGTTTCTAAGAATAGCAACATATAAATTTAGCTCCTTTGCACAAATACCTACTTGTACATGTACGTGTACTTACTCAGTGAGTAGTTTGCTAAGGTCACCCACCGAGCATTGTCAGAAATGCATTGAACAAAATAGCAGTGAGTTTCAGGTAAACTAAAGGGGTTCTGAACTCTTAGAACTAACAACTTATTTATTTGATTTCACCTAACTAAGATACTTAATATATAGGTAAAATGTCTATTAGGCAGGGAGACCACTACAGCCTAGCCAATTATAGTGGATCCCTCGTTTCTATAATTATTAATTAAAACAGACATGTGAAAATGTTTTGGAGTAGCAAGGTAAGAACTAGTGAGACAATCTCAGATAGTGCAGAGTGTAATTTACGGCTCTGATGCAGTAGTCACATGGGTCCTCACCCCTGCTGTTCTCTCCCTTGGTACTCAACTTTTCCCCTTTGCAGAGTATGAGCGACATAATCTAAGCAGTGTGTGTGTTTCATGTTTGTGTTTTGCCCAAAAATAACTTACAATTACTGTTTGCCAAGACGGTTTTAAATTTATTGTGGTATTTTATCTTGAGTTTCTTCGTTTTGTAGCATTACTTTTCACGCCAACGTTTATAATTTGATAATTTTGTTTTCCTCGACAATGTATGCAACAAGATACCATTGTTTCCACGAAAATATAAGAAAGATATGCACTTTTTAAACTCACTGCTGGAGATAAATGGGACATAAAAGTTAAATATCTGCTGAAAAGTCGAAGAGGAATGATTTCGTTTTGATTTCACCGATAAACATGAACTAATTTAATTATCAAATAGTCACGTCGAATCAGAGAATAGTATGTTCTAATTCTGGGGCCAGCCGAGTTCGTGTACACAATAAAACTACATCAAACTAATACACAATGCTATCGAGCAATACAACTGAGGAGCGTTTCAACGATTATTGAAGGTAGAAATCTTTACTTGACCGAAATTACATCCCACATCAGTGAGCGAGTCACCTCATCAACAACTGATGAAATTAATTGGAGGTTTCAGTAAGTGCCAAGGAGTCTCTGGCAATAATAACGAAGTTTCTTTTGTCACAAATTTACTAGTTTTATATGTAACTAATGCGGGAAAGTTTCGGCTGAATATGAACTTTGGGCTCTCTTTCAAAGAAGAGGAAGTAAACAAGCTGCTAAGGAGAAGCAATATGTTCACATTCTCTATTTCAACCCTGGTAAACACACAATAGTTATAAAACAGTAGACGACATTTCTTGAATCGAGCTAGGTAAGATTCCAGAAGATACGCAGTCACAGTAGCATTCTTTGCACTAAAAAAGGAGAACTGAAGTTACCTGAAATATAACTGCTTTCCCCTAACCAAAACGTGAGTGTAATATCACTCATTACAACAAAATAAAAAAAGCATGCATCTGAACTCGAGAAGGGAGTTTATCACACTAGTAATGCTAGAAAGCATGCGTCTTACATGTTATGTTCTGCCACAAGGGAAAGCACTGAACATTTGTGGGTAGTCCCGTATGAAATGTATCTTTCACCTAACATATAGTCGAATTTGACGCTAACTAATCTGCGCATGCATTTAGAGCAAATTGCTTTTGTTCTTAAGAGAATGGCACCACAAGGATAGCATGAGATTTGCAAAACCATACATTATATATTTTAGTCATGTTATCGAAGAAAGCAACGTAAGTATGACACGTTTTGCATAATGCACTGGGGTACCTACCCCACCCAGCTCCCTTCCTGCAAGGCAAATTGATTAATTGAAATTAATTAATTAAACAAACATTAAAGTTCACACCTTATGGCATTAGTGAATTATGGCGTTAGTGCCTTAGCGAACAGTAGCCCCCTAAACCATCCCAATAGTGCACTCTGCACTAAAAATGACAGCACAATTTTGACATATTAAGCAGTCACACCACCATGTATTTTTCATTATAATTCAATCTCGTACTAGCAGAGTCCTAGCACTCCCTGCATGCAGACTAGCAGTTGGGAAAGGGACCTGGGCTCTGGGTATGAGATCAATTATAGTTAGCATAATTATTTCAAAATGCAATCAAACCAATCTTACTGGTATTAATACCTGCAACATACCTCTGTCTTATAAAATCCTCAAAATCCTGACACATTTGTTTCCCATCCCTCATGCGCTTACACAGCACATCAAATCCAGCTGTACTGTTAAAATCTGTCCCCTACAAGGATCATTGCAATCAATGGGTCAATCGCATATGTTTGTATACTTTGATATATAACTGTACATAAAACTAAAAAGGTCCAAAACTAAGAACCATGAGATAGCAGAAATTATTTATACAGTTTCCACTATGTCTTAAAAGCAAAATGTAAATTATGCTGATATCTCCACATCTGTAGTGACTGGAGTGAAGTGACTTTGGGGCAGCAAAATTCCAATTGGATGTAAAGGAGGGGGAGGGGACAGGGGTCTGACATAAAAGTCCAATGGGTGATAAGGGGGAAACAAGTGAATATGTTGAAAAGCCAGTTTCTCTTAGTATGAACTATTGGGCATCATGTACATTCCCGTACTGTGCCTTGACTCGATTTCTATAGTAAATAAGCTTAAGCTTAAACTTATTGCAACTTGATTAATGCAATTTGTGCTACATGTACATTAATTGTAGAGGTTAGGGATGGGTCCGTAAAATTGCATTTAAATTAAGGATTTATAAGGTTTATTCCGACTCGGAAGCACGGATAGCATAATTCATAACCAAAATAGTAATCGATGTCACCAAACAAAGAACGAGACAAACAAACGAACAAACAAAGGTTAAGCGTTTTTGATATATTCTAGGATTAAAGCAAAACAACAGAGGGTATAATATTTTTAATGAATGCTGGTTGCATTGTTCGATATACGATCCGCTGTGTGAAACCATAAATACTGTATGTACTATCTATTTATGTGTCGTTAGCTTCGACTCTGAGAACAACAAACGTTTGAAACGTTTAGCCCAGCAATTAAAGTTCATAGAATTGGATTGTCCACATACAGATTTTATGTCACTCGGTACCGAAGGTCAGCATAGTGTGTGGAAGATAAACAAGCTTAGAAAGTAAGCTACAAATTACATCACTTACCCAAAAGCAATCTGTAAACTTAGTCATCTCAGAAGTGAAGTTAAGTACTGTTAATAAAGGAAAGAATTCCGGGAAATACTACAACAATTTCATGTACTGCAAACCGAAAGGAACCAAAATGCAAAATGTCAGAGGAAAGGAACAGTATGACTCGAAGTCCCGGATAAGGAAACGTGACCGGCAGGAGACGAACTTGCAAGTTACTTCCGGTGCTGAATCTTATTTGAGAAAAGGAAACCTAAAGCAAAGTTATTCATTTGTGCAATGCTGAAATGCTTCATTTTAAATTATAAAGCATGGAAATTACGCTACTTCTCCGAGTGAGGGCTGAGATTGAAAGAGTAGCATTCGTCACGCAACAATGTAGAACAAGTTGCGTGACTAGTTTGGACAGGAAAAAGTACAGGATCATGGGCTCCTGAAAAAGATAATTTTCCTTCTTCATGTTCCCTCCTCTCATGTTCTCTCATGTTCCCTCTTCTCAGCTTTAATCTCCACTACATCGCGGCATAAGCTGTTTATTGATCATTCATCGTTTTCATTCCTTTTAATTTTTAATTATCCATCATATGGATATGAAAGCTTCTTGCCACACTGTATGTCCCATATCCTAAAAGCCCTAAAGGGTACCCGACAGGTTAATCACCAAATCTTCCCTGAGGAGGAGTCTTCTGGCCCCTTCACGAACTTTCACGTACTACAAGGTCCCGGAGAGGGGGGGAGTACTCCCTTATATGGGTCATATAGGTATGTGCGGCCCTAAGGTGTATGGTTTTTCAGCCGTTTCGAGGTCATAAATAGGGTATCGATTTTGGCTAGTCTTGTCATAAATGGGGTATGGTTTTTGTACTCTAGTCTTGAATAAGGTATGTTCTTAGAAGAAGCTACTTTTTCATAATTATCAACAAAAGCCCTTCATAACTAATTATGTTTAGGGAAACTGTTCCAACCGCAACGGTCATAAATAGGGTATCAAATTTTTGGTCAGGTCATAAATTGGGTAAGGGTTTTGGGAAGTGGGCAGCACACCCCAGCCCAATGTTTCTGGGAGAACCCCCCCCCCCCCCCCTCCCTTCCCTCCAGTTACAAGGCTAACTAGTTCCCTGGATTTTAATGCTAAATTTCTTTACCTTTCTAAAAGGTAAGCGTCGACTATCGTTTGCTAAAGTTGTAGAATCTATAAACTGGTAAATAAACATTGGACAGATGAGCATTCCGTCTTTGCTAAATGAACGATCATGTTTTGTATCTTTTCGATTTAATACCTGTCAGTATATCTATTACTCGCTTCAGCACATCAAGATCGGATTTCATTCTCAGCACAGCCGGACCAAAATAACTAGACGGGAGATTCATCATTTAGCAACATACGCTGCGTACGTCAAGATGCAAGTCACTATTGTGGTGATTCTTTTGTCTTTCTGTGCAAGTTTGGCACTACCAGGTAAAGAAATAAGCCTCACAGAACTGCCAGCCAAGACATGCCATTGCCGATGCGCGATGCTGCGCTCTGTTGGCAGACTCTGGGCTAAGGAAAACATTGTTTTGGTGTTCTGAGCAGACATTTTGCACGTAATAACTCTGTTCCATCGTTTTATTTTAGTGCCATTGGATAAGAGTGACCAAGGGAGAGAGGGAAGAGAGGTAAGCCAAGTTTAAATGGTTATATTCACCGCTGTTATAGCTAGCTATAGCTTATGACTATTAAACTCGACTCGCGCAACTTGAAATCTCGTCTCACTCAACCGGAAATTAACTTAACGTTCAAGTCAGTAAAATGTAAAGTTTTATATCACTGAAATCGTTTAAGGGTGTTGTAAAGTAAAATTTGACTCAGTGAGCTATGTTTGCCCCTATAGTAAAATGTGCTATGAAGTCCCCAAACTGTATTCCTGAGGAAACTGTACGTGCCACAGTGCGCAGTGACAATCTGCAGTTGTCCACCAGTGGATTGATTTGTACCCATTGGACAATCTATTGCCGTTCTCTGGTCAAAATGTTAGCGCGAGAATGAAAGCTACAATAGTCACTTTGTGAATTTCATAGTTAATCGAATTTCGGAGGAAATTAAAGTTACAAATGGGGAATTGCCTTGTTCGAATTCTGAAGCATTCTTTTTAATAGCATTTGTTTTAATCTGTGATGTGCTTGGACTTGCTCTTAAAAGCTTAAATTAAGCAAATATTTTTACTGCCAAAGGGTAATACGAATTCAGCACGAACGTGGCTAATGGTTATTTCGGCAGAATGTTTTTCATGTGCCTCTCTTCCTACAGTCGTAACTGTCTTGATATGCTATTCTGGCATAACTGATTTGAATTTAATGGTTCCTGTAGTGCTGAAACGAGGCCATTTCCTTGTTCTCCGATATGTCTGATCTGTCTACCATCGCTAATGCGGGGTCAATCATGTGACGTCACGATGAGCACGTGTCTCGTTCTCGTTCGCCATTCGCAGGGGAGCTAAACACTGAAAAGACAACTTCTTTATTAAGGCGGGCACAACGGATGTTCTTGTATTGCTGAAATGAGGCCAGTATTTCGCTTATTGAACTGTCTGCCAGTAGGTCAATCATTTGGCGTCGAGATGAATGATAAAGAGTCAGTAGGAGCTAGTAGGTAATGGATGGCAAAGTCATCTTGATCGAAATTCGGTGAAAAAAAACTTTAAAATAATTAGTGGGAAAGTGCCCGTTACGATGATTAGTGACTCTAAATGGCATTCAAAGAAACCTTACTCTAGCCTGAGGAGAGTCTTTGACCTGCATTTCGTGGAAGATCTGAGGAATGTGACCCGGCGGTAAACCTTTAAAAGCACAGCTGTTATGAGTAATAAATGATGTTTTCCCCCACATTGGGGAAGCTGCGAGCAAATTATGCGCGACATCTTCTCCAACCTCAGTTTAGTTCCTTATTGGTAGGTTAAGAAGGAAGTAACTCGCTCTCGTCTTTTTAATTTACAGATATCCGTCGAAGAACTTGAGTCAGAGGTAAACTGCTTCTTGTCTAGATTCATTAAGGAAATATTTGTGATGTTAATCAGCCCATGTCTTAACAATAAAAGGTCATGATCACCGACAACTGAATTTAATTCGTACGTGGCATTCAGTTTTGTTCTTATTTCGTCAAATACAGTTGGAGGACATTGAAAATCACATTAGCTCAGTTCGGACAAAGGTAAAGGAAGAATCCAAGGAAAACAAAGAAACCCTCGAGACTACTAAAGGTCAGTAAATCCTGGCAGTATATCAAGGAAAATAACAAAGCAAAAACTTGCTTTATGGAATTTAAACAATGAAGGTCTCCATCTCCAACAACTCCACCGAAATTCATTATTGCTCTTCATTAAAAAAAAAAAAAAAAGCTTCAAAGCTACCACACTGTTCAAACGAGCTCTCAGATTTTGCTCTTGTCAATCAGAGCATACGATGGCAAAAGAAAGAGAGAAAACAACACTCTAATCAGCTACTAATCCGTGCATGAGGCTTAGTGAGACTTTGTACTGGCGATAATACTACAGCACAATTAAACGTCATGCATGTCAGTTTTTTCAAGGTAAAATCTGTCTACAAGCATTTGTAGACTTAATATGGCGCTCCTCCCCAAAATAGAATGATGCATTGCAAACGACTCCCTTACTCCTCCCTCAGTTCCTTTTTACCAAGTTGCCATGTCTTGTATTTAATTGCAGGCGTAGTTTGAGCGAGCTAGCGTCTCGCTCTTGGATTGGTCAACAGGGGAGGCTTTGAATGCGGGGATTTTACGACTCTAAGATGTCCTCCAAATGTTCAAAAGAAATTTGCTTCCGTTTGCCCACAAAAACACCTGCTCTATTGCTTAAGGTTGCTTGAAAAGTTCACTGGTGCTATTTACATTATTTGTTGTTTAGTGAGGGGTGGCTCTGTAGGAGTGAAGGTTACCTTACACAATAAAGCAATGACCTCTACAAGAGTTCGAAGCCGCACCGCTCAATCCAGGGTCTATAGGAACTGCTAATAGGCCATTTCCGAATTACCTTTGGCCTCTTTCTGAAAGCGAGTCTTGGTACTCATCCTTTCATACGAAAATGAGATTTCATTTACATGCAAATTATATAAGCTCATTTTCATATGAATAGTTGTGCACAAGGCCTCGCTTTGATGGAGAGGCTTAAGGCAACTCGGAAATGGGCCATTATATTAGGCTATCGCGTCCACACCTATTCTAGCCCAGGACTGTATACGTGTCGTAGGCAAACCACAACAACTTAGAGGGGAGAGAGAAATCCAAAAAAGAAATCAGCAAACAAGGACTTGTGATCGCCTGGCGATCAGTGAGGTCTTCAGCTCTTCTATGCTCTTCCCTTCTTCTTCTTCCATTTTTTTTCTTTCTGTTTAAACGCCGATTTTGGTAAATTGTAAAAAGAGAAGACTTTGTACATGTACATGTACATGTCTTCGTAGGGAGAATGAGAAATGACGTGAAAACTCCAATACTTCCAAACCTTGGCTCAGTTTTTTTTGTACCCCTTAAGCAACAAGAACAAAATGATTTTTTTTTATTTTTCCCCAGAAACTAGTATTAACTCGCTCACAGAGATCTTTTCTCAGTTAAATGTTAAGAAACACGACTTTGTTTTACTTATTCCACCTAGGAACCCCTCCTAAGTCCTCCCCTAAGACGTCTGTTGAAAGAAAAACTGATACAGAAGCCCAAACGACTGCTGCGACTGTCAAGACAACTGAAGAAGTTCACATCATTGTGGAAAAGGAAACCTCCCCAACACATACACCAGAATCCACAGAACCAACACTAACACCAAAGAAACAGGCAACCAATACGAAAATTAGTACCACACCATCTTCCACTGAGAAGACATCCTTTGTTGTCAAAGTGGAAAGTGGAAAAACGACAGCAAAGAGTGGATTCACAGTTGAGAAAATTACGCCAAGTCCTAAGTCTCCAACCAAGTCAACGCAGAGTGAAGCTGTAGTAAAAGTAGAACGTGTCCCATCCAAGCTAAACGTCGAGACAAAAAGAAGCTCAGTTCAACGGATTGAAGAAGATGAAGACTTGAAAGAAGGAAAAATAGAAGTAACGGTGGAAAAAGAATCAACAGAGACATCCTCTGCAAAAGAATCCTCCTTTGACAAAGATGGTCAGAAAGAAATTATCGTGGAGGTAAAAAAAGTTTCTCCCGCAACCGATGAAACGGATGAAGAGGTCGAAGAAGTAGAAGTGATAGCGAAACCAACTGTTAAACCAACTACAACGAAAGAAGTGCCAATAAGCCAAGGTAAGGTTGAGGAAGTTTCCATCAGCGTAGAGAAAATAACACCTTCACAGCGTCCAACAAGTGGAAAAACCCAGACGTCCATGGTGGAGAAGGTAGTGAAAGTGACTTCTGAAGACGAAGATCTGGATTTAGAAACTAGCCTGGATGCAGTAAATTACAAACGATCAGATGATGCCTCTGAGAAGACTAGTGACAGTGAAGAGGAAGCGCTGGAGTTGGAATTGGAAGGAGGTCAAGACAATATCGATGAAAAAAAGCTTGCGCAGGAACTCGATAAAGCTCTTGAAGCAGAAAGGAATGGCAAAGAAAATTTAAAGACAGACCAACCTGTGGAGCCAGCAGAGGGTCCCAAAACATCTAAACCACCTGAAGTTACAACGGGAAAAGCGAAGCCGACAACTGAAGCTAAAGGGGATGGAACAGACAAACAACTAGAAAAACTGAACGTTGAAGCCGCACCCGAGAAAGCGAAGGTCACAAAAGTAATGTCCGATGAAGAACTGGAGCTGGCCGAATTAGCTCAAGAAACAATGAATGATGAAGACAAGGAAGAAGTGAAACCAACGAAAAAACCAACAACAGCAACATCTCAGGAGGTGGTCACAAAAGTGGAAAAGGTTCCGAAGGTGACAGTGCAAGTAACGAAAGAACGGAACGAAAATTTGCTGAGTGAGGAAGAAACAGCTAAAGAAGAAAAGAAACTAAAAGTCGAGTTGGCAAATGAACTGGAACAAGAAAAAGAAGGGGTAAGTATTCGTGACTAGAACACTTTTCAAAGGCATATAAAGCATATAAACAATTTATTTTTATAAAGGCACATATGCAATATATTTTTCCCCTCAGGGACGAATACGATGAAAAAGGGTATTTTTTTTTTACAATTTTACATGGAAGCTGAAGAAGTTAAAAATTCACCAGAAAGGATCTAAAATCCCACTCGATTGTTCTACAAGGACCGTTACAAAATTCTTCACTTTAAAATCGTTATTCATATGTTGTCCTCAATATCCAATACTTAAAATTAACCAAATATTCTTTTCTTGCACAAGATTGGTCCCCAATTTTCAAAATTTGCGTTTTTCATTAGCAAAATTCTCATTGAAAACTTGAAAATCAGAACAGGCAATTTTATATCACGGCCTAATTTTAGCAATATTTACTGAAGAAAGAACCAATAAGGACGCTCGGATTGCGAAATTAACTGGGCTTCGTTCTCGGAAAACTGTTTATTTCTCGGAGCAATAGCCTGCGAACAGGCTCCCGGCGAGGACGGAAAAAAATTTCGGTGAGCGCGAAACAGAAGAATTCGGAGAGCAAAGCGATCGGGGCGGGGCCAGGGGAGACTCCCTCGCTTCGTTCGGGTTCACCGGGAGCCTGTTCGCAGGCTATCGGAGCAAAGAATCCGTGAACATTTTCAAACCAACATGGAGATTATTCAGTTAATTGTTCCGGTCATCAAAGTTATTTAACTTTATTTGGAATCGTTGTTCACGAGGTTCTCTTTGTTTTTCCAAAAGCCTGTACCCGTTATAGTGAAGGTAAAAAAACTCGGAGACAGCCCTGACCCCAAGCCAGCCGCGGCGGAAAAAGCGCAGGACGCGTCGGAATTTGCACCTGACAAGCAAGAAGCTGAAAGTAACTCGAAAAGGGAGGTAGAAGAGCAGGAGGAGGAGCTGGAAGACGACACTGATGCAAAATCAAAAAGGTCCGCATCGATCACTCGAAACGACCCTGAAGCACAACTGGAAAATTTGTTAGCCATGTGATTTCAGTCTAACTGCGTTATCTACTATACTTAAATATATCAATAACCCTCTTGACTTCAGTAGAGAATAAGTTTTGTTTTTAATCTTCAGTGCGCAAAAGATTGCTTAGGCCTAATTCACACAAGCGACATACCGATCTGGACAATGGACATGACGGCTCATAATATAGAAAAGATAATATTTTTACTCTTCAGTTTATCCATATGTCCTTATGTTCTATGTTTCATATTTTAAACTTTCCATGAAGTATTTGTATTGTGTTTGCGTGATGTGGTCGTTATTCCACCACCAGTGTGAACCAGGCTTAAACAGGTGCTAGTTATCAAGCTCTTTTATTCTAGATAAGCAACCACAGGAAATTAGTCGGCTAAGTGATAACTTGTTTACCCTTTGCAAAATTAAAAAAAGAAGATATTCAGCGTTTAGCCGTGGGAAGTTGTTAGAACCAGACCTTTTGATTCAATCAACTGGAAACTGAGTTTCTGGAGGAAAAGACATCCCTCCGTAGCTCCCTAATAGAAATTCGTGTTCTATATACCCGGTTATGCGCGAGAATGAAACTATGTTCTCAACGATTTACAATATATATACCGCATGTCTTAAGCCCGGCTACAAGCCTATGAAGCCTGAATTACTCCAAGTCAATTATTTGATTTCACGGAGAATATTAAATGCCTTAAAGTGCTACTGAGACAAAGCATTTGTTATCCCAATTTAAAGTTTCTTGTTTTCTAATCCATTTATATTTTACTTTTAGTTAAGAAATTGTCAGTTCATGAATTGCAAATCAATCTTCTGGCGCAAAGAAAGAAAGAAAGAAAGAAATGTCTTTCGTCAAAGTTTGTCTTTTTCCACATCCACCCCCTTACGTTTTGGCTCGTTCAAATCCCACTTGCCGTGGTTAATATTTCGCTAAGCTTGCGATCTCGACGAACTAAAGATCTTGAAGACCGTAGCATTGGAGAACTGACTAAACTGTGTACATCGCAGTCGAAGCCCTAAATAGAAATGCCGTGGAAATATTCAATGAAATATAGCAGACCACAGAGTAGGGTCGCTTTGTAATTCATGTGTAAGGCTAACTTTCATTGACCATCTTACAGCTCTCAGTGGAGGCGCGGTGGCCTCATAGTTAGTGCGCTCGTCCGGATTGAGCGGTCCGGGTTCGAGCCCTGACCATGGACACTGTGTTGTGTTCTTGGGCAAGACACTTAACTCTCACAGTGCCTCTCCCCACCCAGGAGTATAAATGGGTACCGGCGAATTGTTGGGGAAAGCTAACAAATTGCGGGGAGTGACCTGCGATGGACTGTCTAGCATCCCGTCCAGGGGGAGTGGAAATACTCTAAGCCGCTTCATGCTACAGAAACCGGGATAAGATCCGGCAGCTATGAGCCAGGCTTCACTACACGTTAGAACTCTGAGATGTCATAATAATGAGATTTATGGGCATAAACCACTAATCTCTTCCCTCGTGTTCAATCTTAATTCTCAGCGTGCCATGAAAGTAATACGACCAACCACCACTCGAGACTGTTTTGGCCGCGCAAGATGACGGCCGAATTTTGGCTCAAAACGTGACTTCGAACAGTTAAAAAGGAGTTTTTCGCATACCTTTCGCGAACAAAAGTGAACACCATTTGAAAGCAAGGTTAAAACTTCATTATCAAGCGAAAAATTTCAGATACGAAAATTTCGTTTCAGTGGCACTTTTATTCACTCGTAATTCGTGACATACATAGTTGCATGTGTCTGACATCGCGGTGGCATTCCCTTTCGCAATTTGGACTCAAGACAGCTTGGAGTGAAGTTGGAACCCATTTTTAGGGTGATTTAGTGCATGTTATAGTCATAGCTTTCTGTTACAAGACGAAAAATATTGAGGCTAGCAGTGGAACATTTGTCAGCAATCCAGCAAAACTTTGAAATCCTTAGCAGAAGGATTTGAGTATATTATGATGGAGACAGTAGGTTTCCTTTGCTGATTTTGTTACCAAGTATTTTTCTATTACTTGTTTAGATAATTTTTTTATATATAGATGCCGCATTGCAGGCTTTTTATAGTAAGTAATCAATTTTAAACAAATAAAAAGTGTGTATTTACCCACAAAACTGATTCCTGGTTAATACGGTAACCAACGAGCCGTGAAGAAGTTGGCCGTATTTATAACGAGGAGGCTGTATTACCGGGGTAGGGGAACTGGTGCGCAGAACAAAATTTAGTGGTGAACAATAAAGACAACAGAGTGTCTATGTCTCAGAACTATCGTCTGAAATAGTCGATAGTAAATGAACTACTGCCCATAGTGCCCATCCGAGGAAATACCCGGATGGATAGTTCTCGTCCGTGAAAAGTTTTTTGCAGACGAGCAGGCTTCTAGAAAAAAAAAATTGAAAGATTGCCCGCTTTCCTTTTCAAATTTTACATTTGCTGTTACAAATAGGTTTTACTTAATTACGTTGCCTTAACATATAGAGCGAAGGTTTTTTCGTCGGCGAGTTTTTACAAAAATCCCAGGAGTTGATTTCCATGTGAAAAAGTAAGGATGCTCTTCGGAATATTTGTATTAAACCACGAGACCAATCTGGGCGTAGCTAGAGCGTTATTTGACCCCTAAAAATAACAGCAGCAGCGATACACAGCGTCTATTAAAGGATTTCTTCAAGTGCAAACAAAAAGTTACCTTGACGGCTAAAAATAGCGCTGATTCGTCCTGATTTCTCCAAGCGAAACCCAGCTCCGTGATTTACGTACGCCACTAAGCGAGACTAAGAGCATCACTGCCGGATCTTTTCATATGGGAGTTCACCCCTCCCCTCCCCCCCCCCTCCTCCCTCCCCCTCTCCCAGACAGATCATTGACGCTTACCGAACTCTGGAATTTCTGCAACTTCCAAAAACACCTGCGAGTTAATCCATTCTTTTTTTTTTTTACTCTGCCTCATGCGAATACCCTTACTAATTATTCTGTTACACTTTCCCGTGCTGAGCAACTGAATGTGCGTCAAACTTTGTCAGTGCTTTAGTGATTTATTTCAATCATCGTTTTAACTGCTGACATGCCTCTTAGACTTACAGCCGTTCATTTCTTTCGCCTCACAAAGGTTTTTAAAGGCACATGATTATCAAGTCCTACAGATCAATTTACATTAATGTCTTGGCAAATGGTTTATTTATGTGCTATCTCGTATTTTTATTATTTATAGCCAGGAGCCAGCCTGACGGTATATAAATACCTTTGCTAACCGTAACAATTCGCGTACGCGCTTTCATCTTCATTCGCAAACGGATTAAGTCAAGAGGCTTTACAGAATAATGGTTTCACTATTATCATTAATCAGTTCCCACAGATCATCGCCCCGTCTTCTGTGCTTAATTGGCGTTGATTTTGCTTTTGATCCATTTCAAGAGAAACGCAACCCGGGCATAGACACCAGGCTGGTTGGGTGCAGCACAGCCGTAGCCCCAGCTGGTGATACCATGAACGCTGTAACGACCATCGCTGCCTTTACACACCATAGGCCCACCACTGTCACCCTGGCACGAATCCTTACCTCCTTCCGGATAACCTGCACACACCATGGACTCATGGATTTGATTTTTGTATTTTTTCTTGCAGTCATCTTGTTTAATTATTGGCACGTGAGCCACTTGTAGCTTGTCTGGTTGTCCTCCACCCGACTTCAGGGTACCCCAGCCTGTGATAGCGCATGATTCCCCAGGGATTGGATCCGAAGTAGGAAAGCATGCGAGGCCAACGTAGCTTGAAAACGAAACAAAAACAGGAATAGCATTTCAGATAATAGGATTATTGATGATAACGAATACAAATACAACACTACTGTTGCTTGAAGTGATGGCCAGTGAGCAATACACTGCGACTATATGAAGCCATGATTGATCATCGCAGTTATATATGCAGCTCAGTTGGCAGAGCACTGCACCGGTATCGCAGAGGTCATGGGTTCGGATCCCGTTCAAACCTCAATTTTTTTCTTCTTTTTTTTTTCCAGGCCTTCTTTCACAGCTGCTTAAGCTGCGTATATAACTACGACGATCAACCCACGGCATGTCTTCGTATCTTTCACTGCAGTTCAAATGTATGATATTTTATATATTTACTTATACGCTGCAAATTGCTTAGTAAAACATTCTAAAACTAAAAAATATCTCTTAGTCGGCGTGTTGGACTATGTATTAAATGGGTTTTAATTCATGCACGCCTTGCGTGCCTATGTTTTAGAAAGTGCACGTGACTGTTAGCGACAAACCGTTGGTGACAGATCTATTGTAGACCAACTTACTCTTCCTTACCGGTCCAGATGGGCAGGCCTGTCAAGTTTTAAAACTGCAACGTCATTATGCATCGTGTTTGAGTCGTAGTTCCCGTGCATGATGATTTGTAAAACTTTAAACTTCTGTTCGTTCGAAGATGTTGCGCCAGCGTCACTTTCCTCACGATAATGTGCACCCATTCTAAATAAAGGCATGAAAAAGATCAGTCTAACCGAAATACTCTTTAAGGTTAGTGTGGATTCTAATTGAAAAACTGCATCGAACGAATTGATCAGCAGATCTAATCGGTAAAAAATAAAAAAAATTACAATACATGGGCCGGCAATCAACCTCTTTTGTTGCAAAACGCAAGGAATTGTGGTCGGTGGTGAAATCAAAGGCGCAATGAACTGTCGTTATGCGCGAATGGAAGAATTAAGATGCGCTGTTTTCCATGTGCTCTCTTCGATCGATGAAAGCAGGGATGAAAGCTATCGGGAACAACAGGAGCACAACTTATCAGTCCATAATATCCAACCAAAACGCTATTGTGAAGGTAGTGAGTCAAAGGCACTCGGCCGCCGTGCTAGAGAATCGAGTCAATGTTCAAAATTTTATCGTTTGATTCTATTAAAGCTCTTAAAACCGGATGAGTAGAAGTAAAGCAGTTGCAATAACTCAGGTGAAAAAGGTTCAACGTTGTATTTTGCTACTGATGATGCCTTTCTGTGTAAAATGCCACAACAGCAAGCCAAATCCAGGTGGAAGCGCGAGTTTCGTCCGTAAGAGAGCTCTGAAAATGTAATGAAGCTTAATGCTGCTGATTGCTGAAATCCGAGAAGTTAAATAAACCGCGCAGTTTGCATGTGTTACTGTTACCGACGATCTGAATTCTGTATGGGGACAACCCTGCTCTGCATTGACACTTTTTATATTCTCCTTCCCTTCGGCAGCATTTTGTACCATTTAGGTAAACTAGTTAACTGTTGTACCTCTTGTCGATCTGATCTGAGGGGCCGAAATTGTGCCTCTTTCTTTCTGAGGGAAGAATGCTTGAACAAAGTATGAAAGCTAGCGTTTGTGGCTACCAGAAACTCGCAGCGACAGTGAGCTTAGCTAAGGAATAAAATGCATCCTAAGTAACATCCTAACCTAACCACGATGTCTTTAGGTTTCGAGCCATCCACGCAGTGAGATGCAGTCATTACCCACTGTCTGTGCACTAAAGTTCCACCGCAGAACTGAGAACCTCTTGGACTCTGTAGAAGCGCCTGCCAAGGCCAATCACCCACTCCAGCTTCCACGCCCCCAACAATCCTTGAAGCAAATCCTTTACCGCACCCGTCTGTCAAAAAGGTTATATCAAGAGTCTGTTACTTCGGTCGACTCATTGGTTTTGGAGGGCATGGAACTTTTAACCCCCAGTCGTCTCGAAGGAGCGGGAGCGGACCCATCAATGAAAGGATTTTTCAGAATTCTGAATTCGAAAAGAATTTTTACTCTGTGAGGCTGACACTTCCAGCACGAGTCTCCTGCCATCTAAATATGAGAGTTTCTATGGGAATGTAACGATCTTTTATAACTGCATGTTCGACATATGAAAAAGAGATTCAATGTAAACGGCTTACTTTGACTCCTCTTTGTGCTACTTATGTTTCCGTGTCTTTTGGGGGCCGTTTAAAGGAAAGCGATTCCAGCGCGTTTTAGTTTCACTAAGAGACGGAAAAAAAACAGCGAAACTAGAACTCGCTGGAATCGCTTTGAAACGGCCTCAAAACGTCACGGAAACACAACTAGCACACAGCAGTTGTCGCGACTACAAAGACATTGATCTAGTTCAATAACATTTAGTTCAGTTTTTGTACGCTTTACGCATCTAGAATTGTGGTGAGGTGATAATGACGTGAATCGAGACCTCGTGTTTTTCTGTGTGTTGGTTTTTAGTCGCCATGTTGATGTAAACGTTTTTGGCGGAAATATAGTTCTCATTTTTGTAGCTGTTGGTCAGTTTGGTGATCGCATTAGGCGACAACAGTCAAAATAAGACGTTCTTATTGAATATCTTTTCTACATTTCGAACTTTTGTACGATCGTTACATTCCCAAACAAACTCTTCTATTTACGTTGTTTTACGCCACTGATTGCAAGATATTAAAATGCTCACGGCTCCCAAGGAGTTTGCATGGGAGACCTGCGTTTTCATTTCCTGATGTTCTGAAAAAAAAAAAAAACGTGAACCCAAAATAGCGGATCTATGATGAGCTTTCATCAAAACGCGAACTAATTGGAGTCATTGGGGCGGTTAAGTGCAACCCGCCTCTCATCCTCCACCGAGGTGAACAATAAATTTACGTGAGCGGCTAAGAAGTAATTCATAATTAATAATTTTTTTACAGGGAAATTAGTCTTTCTTCCTACATAATTCAAACATTATCAAATCACTTAGAGCATGCAGTCCCAATTATTAAATAAAGCCGGCGGAATAGTGAGACCATTCGCATTGCTTGAATTGCCAAGGCCGCCGAGTTGGTAAACAATGTTGGAGTAGAATTCTAACTTAAACAACTAGGCCTTAAAATAAGGATTTCCAGTTATTTCTTTATGTATTAAATTTGAGGCTGTAGAGAAACCACGCGGACTAAATTGTCATTTGAAACTTGCAGTTGTGTACGCGCATCTATCAAGTGTTTTTTCAACAATTTCGCGTTTCTAAAGCCGAGCAAAGGCGAATGCCCCCATTTTTGTCTTTTCAGGAAGTTAATTGTGCAATGATGTTGCTAAATGATATTCTGTAACTTTCGGGGAAAAAAAACTAGTATTGCACGGTAGCTCAGTCAGTCAGATCATAACATTTGCGTTAGTTACAAGCAGAATTGTACTATAAGGTATTTTAGAGTAGAGCGCCGTGAAGATCTGGGACAAATATGGTAATATTTTACGAGAACATCGCAAGTTTCTATGGCCGTTTGTGCCAGCTAATACGTGCGTCTAAGGTTTACATATAACCATCTGACCTTGTGGTGGATTTGTTCCAGGCACTGGTGGCATCGTGGCTGGTGGAGCTGTTGTAGGTTTTCCCGGTTTTCCTGGTTTTCCGATTCCTGCCTTTTTCTGGATCCAGTCAATAAACATCGACACCCTAGCATACACTCCGTACTTTTCTTTGGCGGCGCAGCCATGTCCCCAGCTCGTTACACCGTGCAGGTAAAATCTAATTACAAAGTAGAAAAAGGTTGCTAGTCACGCGTTATCTACTAGTATCTGAATGGAAACCAAAATAACAGAACCTTCTATGCCAAGGAAGGCAAGTAAACTGGACACAGATTCAACGGTATTCCATATATATATTCTCTTTCTGACATCATGTGAGTTCCATTTCAGTATAGTTGTTACTTCATCCTCTGCAGTTTTTATACCTTAGCAAGGTATGCGATTTGAATGTAATTTTGCCCTAACTCAAGAGCTCGGCCCACATATATAGTCTACGTGTTTTTTATCTTATACTGCTCGTTTTTAGTTATGGGGGGTGGGACAAACACTCATACCTTTCGACATTACCATCCTTTTTACCGCAGACAAATGGTCCCCCGCTATCACCCTGACAAGCATCCTTTCCACCTTGCTTAAGGCCAGCGCAGATCATACTGCTATCAATAGCCCCACCATACGCCTTGTTACATACATCATGGGAAACAGCTGGAACTTGCACTTCATGTAACACGCCAGGTTGTGAACCTCCGGATGAAGTCGTACCCCAGCCTGTTGTCCAGCACATCTGTTGATCGGCTGGCTTAGAGAGAGCCTCCGGAAGGCATACTAGATTCACTTTGCTGCGTTCGAGATAGAACAAGCATTAGCGCTAATGTAGCCTGGTCAAATTAGCACTACCCATCGGACAAAAAGCCTTATAAGTCGTCTTTCAGACACAGATGAGCAAAACAATCTGTTCTCATTCAGATAGTGTGGGCATCCAAAGAAGAGCCCGATACCGCACTGTGTCAGGAACAGCTGCGGACAAAGCTACTACGTATGCTATGCACTGTCCTTTGGACAACATAAACATAGTCTCTTTTGACATTATTAGAAGTTTAGTTTTTATAGTTACCTTATGGACAATACGTCTTATGTTGCATTCTACTTGATTGTCTTGCACTGGTTTTGTCATCATAGAATCAAAACGGGTTTTAGAATGGAAATTACGTGTAGACCAGTTCCCAGTGTTTAACCTGACCTCGCTTACATTCGTATATACATACATGTACATACCGGTCAATTGATTGAGTTCGTATCTTCCCGTGAGGAATAAAATGATGTGACGTATATATGAAATAATTCATATTTGCTATGGTTGTAGATGAAAGTTCCAATGGCTTAAATTGGAAAATTTACTGCGATGATCATTCTTCACTTTCATCTACAACGGCAGTTCAAATATGAATTATTTCATATATACTTCACATCATTTCACCGTCCTCACGGGAAGATATGAACTCAATTAATTGACCTCGCTCCCAATGTGTGGCTTCATATATAGCTCAGTTGGTAGAGCATCGCACCGGTATCGCGGAGGTCACGGGTTCGAATCCCGTTGAAGCCCTGATTTTTTTCAGGATTCTTCTTTCCAATTGCTCAAATTGGAAAATTTACTGCGATGATCATTCTTCACTTTCATTTACAACCGTAGTTCAAATACGAATTATTTCATATATACTTCACATCTTAAAAAGAAACTACCGTTCACAAATGATGACCTCTTGCAGGTTAAGTCTACAGCTTTTACCTGTTCAGGTTGGCCTTACGTTCTAACTTCAGAAGTGCGACGTCGTTGCTTTGTGTTCTCTTGTTGTATTTTTCGTGAGCAATGATCTGAATAACCTTAAAGTCTTGGACAATTGCACCTGGTTTTTCACCTTTTCTTTTGTGTGCTCCTAGTCTGCAATAAATACATGACAAGAAACAGTGGAAATAAATAGTGGAAATAATGGCTTGAAAAATTTATCAAGGAAACGCTACGCTTTAATGAAGATTATGCCTTGGACTAGAACAAGGAACAATTGTTATTTTACTCTTTTAACTAAAAGAGAAACCAATTTACAATGGCAACTTTTTCCAAAATCTACGAAACTCAATAAAGAATAGTAAATAGTACGTATTTTTTTCTTTTCACTGGCCTTCTTACCTGACTTGAACGCTGGCAGTGCTCTCCCCATCGATACAATGGGCAGCGGTCAACACCCACTGAGGTGAGATCAGCGAGCCTCCACAGAACTGATTCTTTCGCTTATCCATCAAAAGCGCCTGCCAAGGCCATTCGTTATTCTTTGCTGGGTTTCCACCTACTATTCTTTGGTTTCCTTTAAGCCCACACGAGCCTGGTCAATGAAGGTATCAGATTTGGTGAAAAAAATTAAAAGTGCCGACGAAAATAACATAAATGAGCCAGAATGACAATCTGTAAGTCTCGTGCGAATTATTTTATTGTATACATTCAGCTGCGCCTGTTGTACAAGCGGCAGTCAAAACCGAGCTGTCCTACCGTAACAACACGATAACAGCCTTTTCCTGTGCAGCTCACCAAAAGAAAGACAATGCTGAAGTTCCTTTGGCCTCCTCTAATACTTAATTCAAGAATTCTGGGTTAAATTTGACGAGGAAAAACATAAAAATAACAGAAAAGAACACAACTATTATCCTACCTGGCAACAGCGATCAAAGAGCGAGTTGCCTGACGCGGTCGACCCAATTTTGGCGCCAAATTAGAAGCCAAAATGTTTCCTATTTTTCCCTTTTTAAAATCTGATAGGTTTTTGTTATTATAAATCCCTTTTCGCGAATATTAATGCCATCTCCAGTAAGAAAAATTACTTGACTTTAAAGCTTTTTGCGTAAGATGCATTTAACGTCAGGACGGTGCAGTTCTTCCGCCGCCTGCTGAGTCCTGATTGGTCAATTCAAATTTCAGGTGTACCAGCCGTATGCAAGGTATGTTATGTTTAGGAATATCATTGGAAAGAGCTCATCCTTATGTACCTGTTGGTGGAGCCGTACCAGGCACTGGCGGAGTGTTTGGTGGTGGGGGAGTTGGATGACCTGTCGGTGGCGTCGGTTGACCTGTCGGGGGACTGGGTCCGCCGCAACCATCAGTGAATGATATGTCATCGATGGCTATGGAACCTCCCCTTTTTTCCCCTCGAAAACCGTAAATCGTAATCTGAAAGAAATTTCGGTAGAAAACCTAAGAGACCGTTCATTTTTTATAAGGTAGGGGGGGCTGGTGGGATTTGGGGGGGGGGGGCCATGCGAAAAAAAATGGCCTTCGAGGGGGGGCCATCCCAAAAAAATAAGGGAAAAAGAGGGGGTCACGTGAAATATTTTAGTAAAACTTTAAAATGGCATAATGTTTGAATATCAAAAAAATTGCTATAGAATAAACATAGAAGGCAGGATATAAATTTATTACAAACTTTCCTTCTGCTTTCTCAAACTCATTAATTATTCATGAGCTGATGACCCAATCAGCTCGCATCAGTTGGGTCAGGTGCATGTATGTTGATACCCAATGAACATACCGATCAACACACGGTAGATTAGTTCAAAAACTGATCAAGACACTGATCAAGAAACTTGAATTTTAATCAGTCTTAATTATAATTCTAAATACAGCATTTTTCCCGCTTAAATCATTGCTTACAACAACAATACAGCAACATATTATTCCTTCTTAGACATCGTTACATTAATTGTACAGTTTTTGGATTTTCCTTTCTGGAAAACAACATCCGTTAAAGATTGATCCTGTTTCTCTGTGGTAAAACATGTAGTTGTACTAACAACACTTGGACCTAGGATCTTTGAAACTTTAGACACATTTTCTTCTGTAGCCTTTTCGTACTGCAACAATGCATTAGAACGATGCCCCGACCTTTCGCGAATCAATTTTTCTTCAACCCCAGAATTGAACAGGGAGGAAACACAAGTAACGCGCAAACTGTGAGCGGTTTTGCGTTTAAAGCCTGCCGCGTCGCACATGTCAGGCAAAATCTTGTTCAAGCTGTTGATGCCTACGGGCGCTTTATCGAATGCGAACCTAGTTTTTGATGGCTTAAAGTAAAATGCAGTAACTTCCTTTGCATGAGTCTCAACTAACCCTACATACAATCTGAATATCTCAACAAGGCACGGCTCGTGCTTTTCCTCAATAGAATGACAAACGTGCTTGACCACTCGCGGCACATACTTTAGATCACAAAGACCTCCATGATAAGTCTTAGAGGCATTTTCTTCAAACTTAATAAAATTTGGACCAATTTCAAAGTTGTTTACAACAATATTTCTGTGATCTCCCCCCCGCAACCCAAAAACTTTTCCGTTGTAGAAATAGATCGTGTTCAATAACGACTTAGCTGATGTAGTTCCCAGCAATTTCTTTTGCCAGAATACTGCTTCTTCTTGCTCGCTCACAAACTCCTTTTCCTCTTTCTTACACTTAATGTGAAGCCCTTCTCGAACGCCATTCTTCATCTCGGCATCTAAGCAACGTCGGAAAAGGACAAACCTTCAAAAAATAACACACAAAATTAAAGTCCTGAAACAGTGCATTTTAAATTACTAACCAATTCGGTCTAAAAGTTGTCAAGTACCTTTTGTCACTAGCGTCCAGAGGATTCAAAGCTTCTGATCCATTTTTCTCCTCCAAATAACGCTTGAGGGCACAAATGATACCATAAACAGACTTCGGAGGGTATCTTTCACCGGACTTTTTAGCTACCTCCATCACAAATTTTGACAACCAATAGTTCAGCGACAGAGCGTCCATTCCAGCAATATCTACACTCACAGCGGTAACATTGTGTAAATCGTAGTCCTTGAAGAGACCGCCACAATCTAATACCGGAACTTTAACCTCTCTCAACCTCTGCCATTCGGCAAAAATGTTCACAGCCCACTTGTTTTTATACTTAGTTGAAACTGGAACAGCATCATTCACCAAAACATTTTCTTGAGAAGAGGTTTTTGGAACTCGAAAACGTTCTGATCTCCACTCGATCTCCATCACGCGGCATAATGTTAATTTATTAAAAATTCAACCTTTAAAACTTGCCCACATGGCCGCATATAAAAGATTCATTTCATTTACCATATGAATAAAAAACAGACAATAGCCTATTGAGCACGCCTACTAATTACCTATTCTTCGAAAAAAATTCTCATGCTACTTTGAGAAGCCAGCTCAAAAACTCGTGCTTCGTTTTTCATCAGGGGTTCCAAACACCTCGAAACAATAAAAGCACTCCCCCTTCGGCGTCGTGCTTTCATCTGTTTCTCGGTGTTTGGAACCCCTGATGAAAAACTCGCACTCGTTTTTGATCTATTACTTAAAAAAACGTTTGGCGACAAAAAGCATTTGTAGCTACTGAAAAGAAGTATTTAACACTGTTATTTTCGAATGCAACTTTCACTGGCACTCATCTTCATCTCCGCTGTCGTCGAGTTCTTCGTCGCCGCTTGTGCTGCTATGGGAGTGTCTTTCACCAATGCTGCAAGAAGCAGCAATGCTTTCCGTCAGAGTGTACTCTTCAGGGTACATGAAGGTGTAAACATAATCTCTGACTTTCCGCTCAAGGTTGGTGGTGATTCTGCTGCTTGCAGCATCGATGAAATAATTCCCTTCCAAGAGCTGTGCGATGTATGGCCCATCTCTTCTAAATATCGACGTGGGCAAATTCTTCGCCCTGCTTTAAAGCAAGCCCATTGGACTGAAAGAGTGTGGAATCGTGTTCCTTTACATCTTTCAATATGACATTCAACTTTTCCACCATTGCTCTGTGCTCTTTGATGGAGAAGTTCAGTTTTCTTCCATCAGTGGGCTTCAACTGGTACCCTTGCATGAAAAATTCACTCGCCCTTTCTGAACAGCCATCCGCACCTAGAAAAATTGCTTTTTTTGCATGTAAGATGTCAAACTGCCTGCATCGTTCAGCTGTAAACCTTTTCTTAAACGACTCGTCGCTTTCGCCATTATTGCGCATTTTGGAACGAGCCTCTTTCATGATGCTCATGTAGTAATGCGCTCTTTCCCCGATTGGATTCAGTTCACAACATAAAGAAGAAAGAGCATGGAAGTGGCAGGCTGGTTTTATCTGACCCAGAGAGCGTTGCTCTATTTGCAGATAAGTTTATTGTCAAATCGAAGTTTGTGGTGGATTATCTTCAGCATCTTGAAGTGCTGGAATTTAAAAGGAAAAAGAGAGCAGAAGAAAAGGCAAAGTTAAGTAGGGAGGAGGATTATCCTTGGACTGAGTTGTGCGAAGATCTAACCAAGCTTAAAAAGCTACGTGTTCCAGAACTAGACAAGTACTCAAACCACCACGGGCTGAAGCAGCATTTGAAAAGCAGCAAGGCAAGAGCGAGAAAGTAAAGGCAATTGTAAGACATTCATGCTTGTAGCAGAAGAGTCCTCTCAGAGCTGGCCAACCAACACTGAGAAATGCCAGGACATTGACACAAAATGACAACAGGGCAAGTGCTGACAGCAGTGAAACGGATGAAAGTGACAATGACGAGTATGACAGTGATGCCATTGACTCTGGGGGAGAAGATGACACAAGAGACGTCATTCTTGCATTCATCAATTCAGATGAGGAAGATGCCAATGAGAGGCCAAATGCCACACGCTCAGGGCGAGCCATAACTAGGAGATCCAAAATTGGCTTCTCTTTCTTTTGATTTGTTTTTTAAACAACAGCTCTCTGTCGTATAGAGATTGTAAATATTGTCTTCATAGTGAGCACAATAACGTGAAGTAGGGGGATAATAGAGAAATATTAAAAAAGTTGAAATCTAAATATTGTTTGTTCAATTTTTTTTGGGGGGGGGTCATCCCAAAAAATGACCGCTATAAGGGGGGGCCATATGAAAAAATTGGTAAGCTGAGGGGGGGTCATGCGATTTTTAAATGGTGCTTCCCAAATCCCACCAGCCCCCCCTCCCTCATAAAAAATGAACGGTCCCTAACAACGGAAGGTCAAGCTCTAACAACGGAAGCTCATAAAGAACTTACAGTTTAGTACTAGTATTTTCTCACAATAGATAAAGCCATTTGTCACCTTTTCGCAATCTTTCCGTAAAGTCGTCGATGTAGAAGTTAATTGCACCAATTCATGCTTTTGATTGAAGTTTGGCATTATGAAGCTTGAAGGAAATCGATAATACCATGACAACGATAACGTGGAGTCAGTAAACGACCACTTTGCAATATCCGGATATCATATAAAAAGCTAAAACTAATATATTGAACATGGTTTATTGCAATAATAATAATATGTGACTTCAGGATGGACACTAACACAATAATCCAACTTTGTAGGTGTTACACTTAAGCCGCCTCGCCCACACTATGCCGGAGAAATTTGGAAACGCAACTTTATTTCTACGGTTAGGCCTAAAGTCTACATTAATGCATCACAAAAACGGAGCTTTTCGAAATCGATGACATCAGGAAAATCATGTGATTTCCCTGGCCAAGGTTTTCTCAAACACAAATCCAAAAATTGTTTCGTTTTCAATTTTTTTTTCCGGGATATTGTGGACGGACGGTTACATTTGATGCGTTTTTAGAGTGAAAACTCTGTTTTCAAATTTCTCCGGCGTAGTGTGAACGGGATCTTAAACGCACCTTCCTTTTTGCTTTAGTGACCTCGACTTGAGCCTTGTGCCAGTCAGTATCTTTAGGTCCTTTGAGCTCCAACACTAGCCGACCCATGTCAACCCTCACCTCTATCGAACCAGCTCCGTTTCCTCGCATATTATACCAAAAGGTCAGACATGTATCACCCTTGAATTTAGTGTAAAGGCCAGCGTTATCATCGAGCATGCCTTTGCTTGCGTCCATGGACATAAAGTAACCTAGATCCAGTGTTAAAAAGAACATAATTTATTATTTTTTTAGGTATTGATGAACTACCGGGATTCTTCAAGAAATCAGAATTATAAACCCTATTCATGACTGCCAATTAAAAATTCTTTTGTAAGTAGTAAAATTAGCCCAACTAACCTCGTTTTTGAGTTGATAATTCAAACTGAGAATTTTTTCTCTCAAAGGAGGTTAGTTCGGCTAAATTAAAAGAATTTTAAATTGGCTAAATCTATGTATTAAATATGTTTCTTATATAATCTTCATGGAATGCTAGCAGGAATTATTGATTTTTTACGTTCTCTCGACAAATGTCCCTATTAGGTACTAAGTTTAAGGGAAATGAGGTGAAACTGCAAGTCCAGGAAAAGGCCGTGAGCCAGTGAAGGATTTCGCACGAAAAACGTCAGTAATAGGAGATTTTTGGTAGTATATTGTTGTGGATGAAAATAGAAAAACATTTTATGCGTAATTTCTTTCTCTATAGTAAACCGTACTTCGTGTTACCTAGAGTCGACATAGCAAAAACTTGTAACGCGTATATCATTCTCTAAATTAAAAAAAAGCAAAGTCTTCTAGCTACAATTTTTCATTCATGATGTCCGATGCAAAGGCCAGGAAGGACAGGAATTAACCAGAGCGAGAGAAAAAAAACTCCAAAAGCCTTATGTGCTAAGAAACAAAGGGTTGCTAGAACGGAGTTAAAATATGAAGGATCACAAACTTGGAATAAAAGTGTTATTTTTTTCAAGATGCACCTTCTATCCGTTGAAAGGTCATAGATGCGATTCCTGTCAAGGGTTTCTTTGTCCTGCGCCCAGCGACAAACTGAATACATTTCACTTACGTTTAGTTTAAAAAAGTATGTATATTAAAACATCATTGAGAATCCAAAATAAATACACTCAGTGTGTATGCATGTAACTGAAGATGATCGATGATCAATCGAGATATGTTTTGCAGACGGTGGTTGCTTATCAGTTATTGTTTTTCTGCTGAGCTTGAGACTGGCAATAGTAGAATTAGTATTCTCGTTCTTCTCAAGTTTGTGAAGACTGCGGTAAAGATGCCGTTTCTAATCAGAAAAATAATCTAGCAGAAAACGTTTTCTTTTTCATGTGTTTTGAAGTTTTGTATTCGCAGATGAAGGAAGGGAATGTTATTCAGTCTAGACTTTTGACTAACCTTTTCCGGTGTGAGAAAATCCCTGGCGACGATTCCATTTTAAGAAACTATTGCAATCGTTTATCCAGCCACATTTGCCACTCTCAAAATCACAATCTTGACGACAAAGAAAAATGTTAGAAACAAGAATGAAAGAAAAGAGTGAAGTACATCAAAATGACATAAAATAGAATCAATTCTGCCGCTTACCTTTAGCCGCAAGTGAAACTACCAAGGAGGTTAACAGAATGAACACGAGCATTGTGCTGGTTCTTCCCAACAATTGTAACCCTTTACCGGGCAATGAATTATATATAGCGACCTTGTAAACTAAACACAGGCTGAAAACATTCATTATTATTCATGTCAAATATGGATACATTAAAGTTATTTGCCAAAAAGGTCCACAACATTAACCTCTATTGGTTTGCTGTGAGCAGAGTTTAATTTAGTTCAGTTTGTTTTTCCATTCCTTGTTGGCATGTTGACCAATAGCTGTTTTGTACACGACGTTGACGTAGCAGTTAGCTGCAGTTCTTTAAATCATTTTATTATGAAACAATCATTTCAAAACAAACCACCCTAGAAGGGTTCATTTAAACCAAAAAGAGACCTGAAATATAAGTATAATATTAACTGAATATATTACATATTTACTAGGAACTGCATAGTAGAGAGAAAAGAGATTTAAAATTTGTATCTTGCATATAATTTTTGTCTAACGGACAACAAACATCACTAAGCGAAAAGTCCTCTGCGAGAGTATGATATTTGTACCAATACTAATTTTGAAATATCAACCTTGCAACGCTTGCTTCATCTTGTTTACAACAGAAACACTTTTGATGGTTTAAAGGGCCATCTAAAAGATAAAATGTGTTTATCTTACATGTCACGCTCAAATTTATTTTACAGCAGGCTGGCAAAATAAAACTGACTCGTAGCCAGATATAAAAGCAACAAGCCATTTGCCTTAATGCACCATCTTTGCATTGTGTACTTCGAAAAAAGTGTTTTACTTCTTGCCCCTTTGTTTGTCATTACAACCACTTGACAGAAGGGCTATTTCTTGACAGATCTCTTAACTCTTCAAACGAAAGACAATAATGTCACGATTAAAATACATTCAAATCAGAATCAAAATTTCAATGAATAAAATTTTCCTTATTACACTGGAAACCCAACTGCAAAAGAGGGACGTAGCATATTTTGATGTACAGGCTGGAATATGTTCTGAGTTGTAAAATTTTCACTACATTACACATCAAGTGCCCTTCTGGCAAGAGCTATGTAAACACCATAGTGATGTCGCAATTGTTCATTTCGTAAATACACGCCTAAACATCTTTTCAAGGGACAAGGATTTCATTTTGTTATATTTTTGTATAAGTTCCAGATACAGCTGAATAAACTGGCGTCTCTTCGCGGAATTTCAAAACAAAAGGAGGGATGATAGCGAAGTAGCTTTTTAATGATCTGTTTACATTACCTCTGATTACTCTAATATAGTTGTGATAGATTGTTTGGATCAGTTTTTGGAATGGCAATAACACGAGAGCTTTTACTTTTAAAGTGGTGACAAACAAAAAGTTAATCATCACTCAAAATAACTCAAGAGCGCAATTAAAAAAATGTTTGATATTTGTACAAAACGAGTGAATTCACTCAAAGCAAGGAAGTTAAGAAAAAGATGACCCTACTTATAATTACAGATCCAGATTGTTAATTTTTTAAGCTCATCCAAATAACACTTTATTAAGATAAATGCCTGGAAATGGGAGAGAGATGTATATATTTATGATCATTAATCTCTGGTTCAGAGATGCATTCTCATCATAATAATATTGACTCGTTCAGGTTTCCCATCCTCAAATTTCGGGACCTTTCCCTGTATCGTAATATATATCGACAACACATCATTTTATAGCAGACTCTATTAAAGGGACGATTGTTGCAAATGTGTTTGTCCAGAGCATTTGACCTTATTGACCATTTTAAAAACTCTGATATAGCTAAATTAACAGACCTTTTTGATTTCAATTTATGAAAAGCCGGAGAATACACAGTTGTTAAGTGTATTTAAACTGTTAAGTGAAAACACGAAGTATTGGTAACACGTCCTCCCTCAACTGTGTTTAATACACAAACTAAAAAGGCACTGATATTTACTATAACTAATTAAAACCATGGTGAAGAAAAATCTACTTATTAAACTGAACTTAACCATTATAAGAAGAAAATAATAACTTTTTACTTGAAAAGCCATCCGGTTCATCCAATCAGCAATGCGAACCATCAAATTTCAAAATATATGTTTGCTGGGAATGAATAAACATAAATAACGTTCATCAGGGTTCCTGTTGGATTGCACAGATAGCCGTTGTATCGAAATCGCAAGTTATGATCGGCAAGAAGAAATGGTCGAAGCGATCGTGAACACTACCGATGCAATAAAACTCAGTGAAAAAAATAAACTTTTCTGAAAAGTGTACTTTAGGACAAAACTGAAGCGAGGGGAGTTAAAGAAATCGGTGTAGACACAGCTGTTTCGTGCAGAATTTCGACGATACATTTGTGAATTTACAATCTTTACTACCCCATGTATACGCTTAAGTTGCACCTAAAGATTCGGTAATAAATACGAGCTGAGTCAACTGCGGTTCAAAATCTACTTGAACACTTGTTGGCAGGCTTGTATTATTTCGCGAATTTGTCATCTAACGGGGATATTTTATTACATATTTTAATTGGGACGTCTTTCATGAATACAAGGGTAGATAGAGAATGTTTTATTTCTATTCCCTACGCCTTCCTAAGAACGGAAAAAGATGATATGAATTTACAGCAAAACGTGAGCAAACTTCTTTCTTCCCCAAGCCATTTCAAAATCTGCGACCAAACATTTGAACATTTTGAAAAAATCTCTATCCAGGACCATTTTCTACGAGAAGATAACGTGAATTTATTGAGTTGTTTCAAACCGATGGGTGACTGATATTACACAGGCCATTCGAAGATCTGGGACAAACCATTTGAACGTTTTAAAAAAAAATCCCTATCCAAGGCTATTTTCTACGAGAAGAAAACGTGAATTGATTGAGTGGTTTCCGATTGGTGACTGACTTTACACAGGTCATTCCAAAAACTGGAACAAACCATGGACATTTTGAAAAAAACCCTCTATCCAAGGCTGTTTTCTTCGAGAAGAATAGCGTAAATTGATTGAATGGTTTCAAACCGGTGTGTGGCTGATGCTACACCACAGAGCTTAAGGTTTTAGAACTACAAGAACTGACACTGAGATATTAGTTAACAATTAGATTAGCTGCGAGCGGGGATTTTGTATTGACGAAGTTAACAAGGTGCTGCAATCAGGCCTAACAGTGTTTCGTTTCAAGCTAGAAAACACTTTAGCGCGTATCACTAACCATGTTACAAAGTCCTTATTAATTTTGCGCAAGTTATTACCACAGCTTACAGCACGGATGGTAAATACGCGCGATACCGCTTTTCAGAGTAAAATGCAACATTGTTGCCCGGCAAGCTAATGACTCATTACTCTTCAACTCTTATTCTCGCAGATTAAAACTGAATAACCAATAACTTCCTTATTTCTTTTGTCTTTATTGCTCTTTATATCTTAAATACACAATTCATGTTCTCATCATCTGGTCGAACCAGTTCCTGAACTTGGCAACTCATGCAAACACTGTGTATCCTTCATTTGCAGAGCACCTCGGGGAGCCCCAGCTCACTGCTCCTTGTAGTACCCAGTTTCCAGCCGAATTCTGGCAAACGTAAGGGCCTCCTCTGTCTCCATGACAACCACTAAGAACAGTTCCGCTTACACCACTGCAAATCATGTTTGCGGTGATTCGCAAAGATGAGCCTCCTACACGACAAATATACGCGTTAATTAGAGTTACATCATTGATGAAAAGCAGTGTCAAGAAAGCAAACTCAGTGGTACGAGAAGGCACTCTGTCTGAAAAGTATGTCCGTGACCATCTGTTGCTCTTTGATACATATGTCTTTAAATACATCAATTGTTGTTCACATCTTTTTTTTCGGTAATATTGTTTAAAGAAACATGAAAATTATTTGGGTAATTCAGTGCACTGAGAAATCTACTAATATACTAATGAAAATGCTGCAATTTGACTAACTGAATTATCGTATACTATTTAAACAAGAGAGTGTTTCTGTCGAGGAACTATTGGCTGATAGTTGCCCCGCGGAAATTTGATGTTCTTAAAACAAATATGTGCCTGACAAGCGAAGCTTCGAGGGCAAATATGCTCGTTTTAAGAACATCAAATTTCCAACACTGGACGAAAAGATGGATTTACTCAACTTGAAAACGTGAGCAAATCTAATGCAAATATAGTGCTCTGAATTTGACACATATTTGCGCTTTGATGCAAAGTTGACACAAACGAGATTTGCTTGTGTTGAATTTGTGTGCAAATATAACTGTAAATCTGACATTTGATCTTGATTTGCCTCAGTTTTAAAATGAAGGCAAATATACAACTTTCACACAAGTTTGCTACAGATTTGCCTACCAAACCAAAATTAGAGTTTTCACTGCAAGGGCAAATCTAGGCAGAAACAATGCAATTCTCTTTTGTAAATAATCACTTGAATTGTACAAAAATATAAAATTTCTAAGCAGTTTATTCACGTTTGCAGGAAAAGCAAACATTTTTTTCAATTGTTCTGCTTTTTGTTTTTACCGAACATTTTGCATGAATATACAGTATTTGCAATCTAACTGGTAATTTCATCCTGTTTGTTTCACAGTTGTCATTGATAGTATTTTTTTGTCTGCATAGTTTTCACTGACTGCCAAAAGATGATTGCATCTTTGCAGAGGCCTTCCTAAAAATGACCACATTTTGAGAACTCTATAGTGAATACTACAAAAACAAACAAAAAAGTTCCATCATTTAGTCACATTTGAATTGTGACTGGTATGCATAAACTGAATTCTATGAAAAGCCTTTTGTATAACCTTAGGGCAATCAAAAGCCCTCAAACCAATGATTTCTTGAATTTTTTGATGTAAAAAAGAAAGGCACATTGTTTTGCACATGAAGGGATTACTATTTTGATAAAAAATATTTATAAAAGGTAAAGGTTAACACTTTGCGTATTATCACTATATCATGACTAATTCTCACTTGTGAAATATCACGTAATATCTTATGTTTCTTGTAAGTGATGTTGATAATATCATGATTTATCAATGGTTTTATAAGGGAATGTTTGCTTTGATATTCCACATTAGGTTTTTATCATATAAGCATGTTGTCATGATATTATCATATTTTATTAAGAAAGAATTTTTTCTTACCCCTGTGATATAATGATAAGTCATGATATTATCAGAATATTTAATTAAGAATGTCTTTTCCTCTCGTGATGTAGTGATAAATCATATTATCAGAAAATACATTGTATAATTAGGTAAGAATGTTTTCTTCCCCTATTATAGAGTGATAAATCATGATATTATCAGAATATATAATTAAATACGAATGTCTTCTTTTCCCTGTGATTAAAATGATATATCATGATACAGTGCTGTCCCTTGACAACAAATAAAAGATAACCGCAAGCAAACAGCAGTGAAACTAACTGATTTCGATATTATCATGGTATATCAAACAAGTAATAAGTTTCTGGGGGTTTTTTTTATTATTATATTTATTTTTCAATTACAATAAAAACCTTTGCATTCATTTACAACAAAAGAACAAACAGTTTAAAGCAACTCACAACACCTTTTTTCGTTTATTACAGGAAGTGAAGAGGCTGAAATCCTACCACTCGTATGAAATTGTCTGTATTTGTTCAGGATAGAAATTTAGCTTGAATTACTATATTGAAAAATGTCATGATTTTGAAGCAGACATCACGGAAAGTGAATTATTACTGAGCATAACGGGGGTATTCCCTTATATGGGCTATATAGGGATATGGTTTTTCAGCTGTTTTGGTCATAAATAGGGTATCGATTTTGACCACTTTGGTATCAAATAGGAACTAGTCTTGAATTGGATATGTTTTTTTCTAGAAGAAGCTACTTTTTATCATCATCAATAATACCACCAACAAAAGCCCTTAAGATTTAGGATTTAGGTCTTCAATAGAGTAAGGGTTTTGGGAAGCCGGCCGCACACCCCCACCGAATTTTTCTCGGATTACCCACCCCAAGCTTCGATCAATTTGACCGTTCTTGCAAGGTAGTTCTAAGCTGGCTGAAGTTGCAAAACACAGTTAATTAGTTGTTTTCAAGTTTATTAGTTTTCTGGATTCTTTGAAGTTCGTCAACGTTCATGCCACGGTTGTTGTTGTCGTTTTATAGTTTATATTTTTCGTTAGTTTAATTTTTATCTCACAAGCTGCAGTTAGATACTTGCGAAACAAATCAAAAATAAATATTTGGTCGCCTGCGCCTGTTAGCTCGAAAATTTACAAAAGGGGAGCTGTCAAAAGAAAAAAAATGTACACTTAGCCTCAAGGTTGCAGCTGAACAAATATTGTGTAGGACGTTGAATTTTAGTCAAATACACATGCAGTACTGGCCAAATCTCCCGTCTTCTTCTTTGCATTCCTGTTTTCTTGGACAGATCTTTTAGAGCTCAAGACATTATTTCCCAAAGTGTTTCTTGCTGGATTTCTGGTTGATGAATTTGCTCTCCTGTTAATCCATGATCGTGAAATTTCAAAACATGTCATTCGTGAACATTTACGTTTTACATGTAAGGTTAAGTTTGCGTACGAGCCAAGTGGCCCATCAGGCCGGAGCTTATCCCGGTTTCTGTAGCATGAAGCGACTAGGAGTATTTCTACTCCCCCCTGGATGGGATGCTAGTCCATCGTAGGGTTACCCC